>NC_077228.1:407141739-407441739 GCF_027887165.1 Monodelphis domestica
ATCCAAACCTAATCTCTCCCACACGGTCTTCCAGTTTTCCCAGCAGTTTTTATTGAATAATGGGTTTTGGTCCCAAAGACTGGGATCTTTGGGCTTATCATAGATGGTCTCACTGAGGTCATTTACCCCAATTCTATTCCACTAATCCTCCTGTCTCTTAGTCAGTATCAAATTGTTTTGATGACCACTGCTTTATAGTTGTTTGAGATCTGATATTGCAAGTCCTCCTTCCTTTGCATTTTTTTCATGATTTTCCTAGATATCCTTGATTTTTTGTTCTTCCAAGTGAACTTTATTATGTTTTTTTTTTTCTAATTCACTAAAAAAGTTTTTTGGTAGTTTTATGGGTATGACACTAAATAAGTATATTAATTTGGATAGGATTGTCATTTTTATTATGTTAGATTGTCCCACCCATGAGCAATCAATGCTTTCCCAATTGTTTAGATCTAGTTTTAATTGTGTGGAGAGTGTTTTGTAGTTGTGTTCATATAGTTCCTGTGTTTGTCTCAGCAGATAGATTCCTAAGTATTTATATTGTCTAGGGTGATTTTAAATGGAATTTCTCTTTCTAATTCTTGCTGCTGAAATGGGTTGGAGATATATAGAAATGCTGATGACTTATGTGGGTTTATTTTGTATCCTGCAACTTTGCTAAAGTTGTTGATTATTTTGACTAGCTTTTTGGTTCATTCTCTAGGATTCTTTAAGCAGACCATCATATTATCTGCAAAGAGTGATAACTTGGTCTCCTCATTGCCAATTTTAATACCTTCAACTTCTTTCTCTTCTTCAATTGCTATTGCTAGTGTTTCTAGTACAATATTAAATAACAGAGGTGATAATGGGCATCCTTGTTTCACTCCTGATCTTATTGGGAAGGCTTCTAGTTTATCCCCATTTCAGATGATATTTGCTGAATGTTTTAGATATATACTGTTTATTATTTTTAGGAAAGGCTCTTGTATTCCTATATTTTCTCATGTTTTCAATAGGAATGGGTGTTGTGTTTTATAAAAGAATTTTTCTGTATCTATTGAGATAATCATGTGATTTTTGTTGGTTTGCTTGTTAATATGGTCAATTATGTGGCGGGTTTTCCTAATATTGAACCATCCTGGCATTCCTGGTATGAATCCTACCTGGTCATCGTGAATAATGATTGTGATGACTTGCCAGAGTCGTTTTGCTAGTATCCTATTTAAGATTTTTGCATCTATATTCATTAAGGAAATTATTCTATAGTTTTCTTTCTCTGTTTTTGACCTGCCTGGCTTTGGGATCAGTACCATATTTGTGTCATAAAAAATGAATTTGGTAGAACTCCCTCTTTGCTTATTCTGTCAAATAGTTTGTATAATATTGGGATTAGTTGTTCTTTGGATGTTTGATAGAATTCATTTGTGAATCCTCTGGACCTAGGGATTTTTTCATAGGTAGTTCTTTGATAGCTTGTTCAATTTCTTTGTTTATGTAATCTATTTCTTCCTTTGTTAGTTTGGGCAATTTATATTTTTGTAAGTATTCATCCATATTACCTAGATTGCCATATTTGTTGCTATATAATTGGGCATAATAGTTTTTAATGATTGCCTTCATTTCCTCTTCATTAGAGGTGAGATCTCCCTTTTCATCTTGGATACTGTCAATTTGGTTTTATTCTTTCCTTTTTTTTTAATTAGACTGACCAGTACTTTGTCAATTTTAGTTGTTTTTTCATAGTACCAGCTTCTAGTCTTATTTATTAAATCAATAGTTCTTTGACTTTAAATTTTATTTATTTCTCCTTTGGTTTTTCAGATCTCTAATTTAGTCTGCATCTGAGGATTTTTAGTTTGTTCACTTTCTAGTTTTTTAATTTGCATGCCCAATTCATTGACCTCTGCCCTCCCTAATTTGCTAATATATGAACTCAAGGATATAAATTTCCCCCTAAGTATTGCTTTTTCTGCATCCCATAGGTTTTGAAAGGATGTCTCATCATTATCATTTTCTTCAATGAAGTTAATAGTTGTTTCTATGATTTGTTCTTTAACTAACTGGTTTTGGAGAATTGTATTGTTTAATTTCTAATTAATTTTTGATTTACCTCTCCATGTACACTTACTAATTATTATTTTCATTGCATTGTGATCTGAGAAGGTTGCATTTATTATTTCTGCTCTTTTGCACTTGTTTGCAATGTTTTTATGCCCTAATACATGGTTAGTTTTTGTGAATGTACCATGTGCTGCTAAAAAGAAGGTGAATTCCTTTTTGTCCCTATTTATTTTACTCCAAATATCTACTAACTAATTTTTCTAAGATTTTATTCATTTCTCTTACCTCTTTCTTATTTATTTTTTGGTTTGATTTATCTAGTTCGGATAGAAGAAGGTTCAGTTCCCCCACTATAGTATGGTTTTTCTATCTATCTCATCCTTGAGCTCTAGTAGTTTCTCCTTTAGAAATTTGGATGCTATGCCATTTGGTGCATACATGTTGAGTACAGATATTTCCTCATTGTCTATACTGCCTTTTATCAGGATGTAATTACCTTTCGCATCTCTTTTAACTAGATTTATTTTTACTTTGACTTTGTCAGATATCATGTTTGTGACTCCTGCCTTCTTTTTATCAGTTGATGCCCAATAGATTTGGCTTCATCCTCTTACTTTCACCCTATGCGTATCTACCTTCCTCATGTGTATTTCTTGTAGATAGCATATGGTAGGGTTTTGGATTCTAGTCCACTCTTCTATTCACTTGCATTTTATGGGTGAGTTCATTCCATTCACATTCAGCCTTATGATTACTAGCTGTGTATTTCCAAGCATTTTGAGTTCTACTCCTGGTCCTGCCTTTTCTTATTTCACTATTTCCTTCTACACCAATGTTTGTTTTTAATCAGTCCCCCTAGTTCCCACCCTTATTTTGCTTCCCTTTCTACCCCCTCCCTTCTTATTCCCCCCTTATTTTCCCTGCAGTTTTTATAAAACTAACCCCACCCTATCCCTCCCTTGTACTGCTTCCATCCCCACCAGTCCGTTTGTTACCTTTCTACTCCCCTATAGGGTGCAAATCTATTCTCTGCCCCAAAGGATTGGATTGTTCTACCCTCTTTGGGTCAATTTCAATGCATGTAAGAGTTGAGTATTTCCTATCTCCAACCTCTTTACCCTGCCAGTGTATTGATGTTCTCCCCTCTCCCCCCATGAGCTTCATTGTGATATATAAATTTACTCCCTTTTGTTTCTTTTCCCATTTCTTTCAGTATTAACTCTTTTTTAGCTCTATTTGTATATATATATATATGTATATATATACACATGTAATACATTTATGCATACATATATCTATATATGTATTTATGTCTTGTCATTTCATCTAATACAGTTTGCCACTGTTCCCTCTAAGTGTAATTCTTCTAGCTACCCAGGTGATAACAATTTTTAAGAGTTACCAATGACCTCTTTTCTTATAGGGATATAAAACATTTTAACTTATTGAGTCTCTTAAAAAATAATATTTTTGTTTTGTTTTGTTTTGTTTTTCTTTTTTCCGTCTTCTTAATTACCTTTTGTTGGTCCTCTTGAATTCTGTGCTTGGGCATCAAATTTTCTGTTCAGGCCTGGTCTTTTCTTTACAAATTCTTGGAATCCTTCTATTTTGTTGAAGGACCATACTTTCCCCTGTAAGAATATAGTCAGTTTTGCTGGGTAGTTGAATCTTGGTTGTAGACCTAGTTCCCTTGCTTTCCAGAATATCATATTCCATGCCTTTTGGTCCTTCAGGGTGGATGCAGCCAGATGCTGTGTTATCCTCACTGTGGTTCCTTGGTATCTGAATGACTTCTTCTTGGCAGCTTGTAATATCTTTTCTTTGGTCTGATAGTTCTTGAATTTGGCTATAACATTCCTGGGTGTTGAGAGTTGGGGATTTAGTACAGCAGATGATCTGTGGATTCTTCCAATCTCCACTTTTCTCTCTTGTTCTAGAATATTGGGGCAGTTTTCTTGAATAATTTCCTGTAGTATTATGTCCAGGCTTTTTCTTTTTTCAGGGTCTTATGGTAGTCCAATAATTCTTAAATTGTCTCTCCTTGAATGATTTTTAAATCCTCTGTTTTGTGAATGAGATGCTTCATATTTTCCTCAATTCTTTCATTCTTTTGGTTTTGTTTTATAGTGTCCTGCTGCCTTGTGAGGTCACTTAATTCTAGTTGTTGAATTCTGGTTCTTAAAGACTGGATTCCATCCCTGGCTTTTTGGTCATCCTGCTCCTTCTGCTCTGATTTTTCTTTGGAAGTCATCTTTCATTCTCTTGACCTCATCTCTTTTCTCCTTTGCCTCATCTTTCATCTTCTTTGCCTCATCTTTCATCTCCTTTGCCTCATTTTAAAGCTGGTTGATTTTGGCTTTCAGGACACTATTTTCTTGTTTTAGTTCAAGTGCCTCTGTTTCCAGATGACTTATCTTAGTTTTAAATTCTTTTCCCAACTGTATTCAGCCTCTCTTAATTGTGTTTTGAATTGCATTTTGAGTTCTTCCAAAGCCTGTATCCAATTTGCTAGGATTGCTGTTTTATTGCTTGCCTCCTCCTCTGTTCCATTTGCTCTTTGTTCGTTGCCTATACAGAAGCTGTTGATTGTAATTTATTTCTTCTTTTTCTGTTACTTGCTCACATTTACCCCCTTCTTTTCTCCCCATATTTGTCTGTGCTCTTACTCCTCTAATTTTTTTTTAATTTTGGGGTTTTCTATCAGTCTCCCCTCTTGGAGCTTTGTCAGATCTCTCAGTGCAATCTGTGGGGAGGGGTGTTGGAATTTGGGCTTCCCTGACCTCTGAAGACTTTTGATGGTATTAAATTCAGCTGAGTTGGATTGGATGTGCTCTGAGGCCAAAACCTCCTGGAATGCTGGAGCAATGTGAAGGGTCTCCACCACTCTGACCAGGCTGCCCGCTATATGCTCCCTCTCCACTTCCTTCCCCGCCACCTGTGTTTGATGCTCTGAGCCTGGCACAGCCCTGTCTGCAAGGTACACCCTCCAGACTAGCGCCTTTGCCTGCCCAGATGTTCCCACTGCCAATGGAGGCTTAGCACTCTAGGTGGGGTGGGGAGTGGTCCTGGGACATTCCTTATGCCTTCCCCTTAAACCCGAGTGTTCTCAGATTCCAGCTTTGGGGGGGATGTACCTTTTGAATTGAGTCCAGCAGGATGGTTCCTTGGCTCTGTCTTGTTGTTAGGTTTGATTTTTAACTAGTAGCATTCACTTTGTGATTGGTAAGAAAGGGTATTCAGAGGTCTGAATTTCTGCTGCTTCTATGCCACCATCTTGACTCCACCCCCCCCCGAACATGATTTCTTGATAGAATGCCCCTAGCAGAATATTTCCAATCATCTTTGCAAGTGGGTAGAAAATATTTTTGCTCAATTATACAGCTCAGGAAACTGAGTCTGAGTGATGTCAATGAAGCCACAGCACAAAAATTCCACAAACCAAAGAACTAAGTGGGTCCAAGGGGGCAACAGTCATTATGTGAAGGGGAAATTATGTTGATCATGGGGGTAAACTTACATTTCTGATTTACTTTCAGAAGTAAACTTGAAGCTCTGGTTTGTATAGAACCCAATTTGGGGCCCAAAGAGTCTGGTGCACATAGGAACTGTTGACTGAGGCTGTCTCTCCCAGAGGTTCACTTACACAAATGTTTTAGTGGAAACCCTTCTTGGCACTCCTCTAAAGGGCAGCAACAAAAAACATATTCAGGAACAAATGAACAGTTTTGTGGGTGGACCCTCCTATGAGCTGAAAACAGTTGATTCAGTGACTAAGGCTAAGCAAATATAACAGATTGCTATGTAAATACAGCACTCATATTGTGTAGATTGCCCAAGGGTTTCAGAACGGTGAATAAAAATTGGATTCCAGAGTCTTAGCCTCAAGGCCCTATCCTCTGGAGTGTGCTATATGCTTTCCCAGAGTTTGCTTTTATTGCTTAAAGGTATCTTGTTTTCTGGACTAAAGATGACTTTCCATATATATATGCATATATTTCAATGATTAGAAACTTTCATGTTAAAAAACATCACACACCACTTTAAAATTAAGAGCATATTAGAAACAGAGAAATCATAGGATTTTAGAGGTAGAGATCTTTTCAATCAATCATTTCCTAAATAAGAAGACTGAGGTACGGAAGACTATGACTTGTTGAAGGTGCTCCAGCTAGTTCATGAGAGATTTAGGATTATTCATAAATTTTCCAGTTCAATTTAAACAAACAAGTATATTTTCCAGGCTAATAACATTGGTTTGCCTTTATAAACAAATTCTACATTTTATTTTTAACTTTTGGACTTCAGGCACTCTTTTCTAATAGTACTGCTATTCATTTTTAGTTTCCTATCATGTGCTATAGAATTTTTGAAGTAAGAAATAGAAAAGATTCCTCTAGAAAAGCAAATGATATAATGGTAGGAGCACTAGACTATGACCTGCTCTGTAACCAACAAGTTGTATTGCTTTGGAGAAGTCATTTTACCTTCCACAGACCTCAACTTAACCAGATGTTAAACTCTGGATGGTAGTAAGTGAAGGGGTAGCAACTTCTCTGTGATTTGATAATCATAAACATACAGACTGCCTCACCAGAGATTGACTAATTTCTTGGGTCCTATCCTGGGGTATCCTGGGGATGACTAGAACTTTCTTGCAGCTCAGTAGTTTGTTGTGGGGCCACATCAAAACCCCAGGACTGCTGTGCATTTTGGTGAATCTTTTATCTTATAGACAACATAAGCAAACATTGTTATGAGAATATTTAATTCTCATTATTAAAATATGAGAATAATTTAATAATTTAGATTTTTTGGTTCATTTCTATATTACTACTGGACTTTGACTCAAAAAGAATTGCATTCAAATTTGGACTCGGGTACTTGTTACTTGTGTGTATCTATGAATAATAATAGCATCGACCTAGCAGAGTTGATTATATATGAGGATTACATAATAGATTATTTGTAAAGTGTTTTGTAAATCTTAAAACACTATATTCATATTAGGCATCAATAATACTTTGGACAACTCCTTGAACATTATAATTTTGAATTGAAAAAAGGCTGTTTTATGGTCTAAGTCACACTGTCTGTCCTCGAACTATATGTTATACTATTATGGCATAAAATGTGAGGAAGTGGACAGTTAGAAAATGGGAAGATTTCTGTGAACTGATGTGGATGGAAATAAGCAGAACTAGGAGCACAAATTATATAGTGAGAAAACATTATCAAGAAACAGCTTTGAAAGACTTTAACAACCGCAGTGCCGGAGGACTGGAAACCAAGCAAACTACTCACCTCCTGCCAGAAAAGTGACAGCCTCAAAACCCAGAATGAGGTATGTTTTTGGATATGACCAGTGTGAGAATTTGTTTTGTTGCAGTATGCAGATTTGTTATGAGGGTTTTATTTTATTTTTTTGATTTTTTTTCTGTATTGCTTGAGGTAGAGAATGAGAGGGAGCATAAATAAATGTAAAATTAATTAATAAAATAACAATTTATTCCAAGAGACATGAAAATATGAAAGGACCAAGTTAGACACATGTAGTTTAAGACCAAATTGATAGACACACAGGATGTCAAGTTGTGCTATTGTTTGCACTCAGGCTGGCCCCTCATTACAGTCATTTGTTCTGCATGGTTAGGGCACAGTTCCACATTTTGCCTTTGGCAGCTGAGAGCTATTATTGGGCCCCACAACATCTGTTTCAACAACAGTGGGTCCCTGGTCAGCAAAACTAATTAAAAAAGAAGTCCAAAATGAAATACCATAACTTATGTTGTGCATGTACAGTAAACATGGTTACTAGTGAAAGAATGAAAACTCTTTCATATGGTTAGAATTATTTACAAAACTATGACAAGCGATGAAAAGCTTCAACATTATTCTAAGTGTGGGGCTGGAGTGAATAGCATAAACCAAGTTCCCTGATGTGGGAAGCTTCACCAGGGGTATGCTAATTGGTCATGGTAACCTTCTAGAATTATCAGCTGTACATGTAACAATCTGCAACAGATCCCCAGGATTAGCTTAGACACTCTCTCTATTTGAATTTCCATCAAATTTTCATTCACTAAGATGCTAGTAAAAGGTGCTGGGAGCTTCCAGAAATGCTAAAATAGCCTCCAACCTGGGAGGGCAGAACAGAGAATGGTTTCTATTGGGCAGATCAATGGTCAGTCATGTACGAGATAAAGACTGGAGTTCAAATTCAGCAGATATTTATTAGCTGAGTGATACTGGGAAAGTCACTAACTATTGCCTCAGATTTGCTATATGTAACATCTAATGCTTCAGTTTTGTCAGCTGTACAATATGGTTAATATTAGTAGCTCCTACCCAGAGTCTGTGTGAAGCTACAATGAAAAAAATATTTGTAAAGCATTTCCAGAAACCTTAAAACATGAGATACTTACTACCTATTGTTATTCCTTGTGGAAGAAGAAAGCAGGACATGAAAAATGAAGAAGCAGGACTGGGAATCATAGAATGGGGGGGGTGAGGGGGAGGAAAGGGGGGCAGTTTTCTTTTTCAGTTTGTTGCCACAGTAACAACAAGGAAAACTGACACATACTTTCTCTTTCCTTTTTTCCACCTAGATGAATCTATTCCCAGTTGCTTTATACTTGAACAGACCTGTACTGATGATGGAAAAGAGCTTTTTCTGCTTCAAGACATTGCCAGTGGTCCAGAGCAAAGCTCTCCTTCCATTTAGCATTTGAGCGTTAAGAAGAGGTACAAAGCTCTCACACCAAATCGGGGGTTTTCCACATCAGGGAATCAAGCTGGAGGAGGCTTTTCTCATTCCACTGAGTCCACTGGGGTCAAGGTAGGTGGGAGAGCATGTCTAGGTTCAGTCAAAGTGACTTAGCCCTGAGGGGAAGCTGAAATAGTCAGTAAGCACTAAGAGCCCAAGCGGGAACTGTTCTTTGTCCATTTCAGGCAGTATTGAATCACTTGGGTACAACTGAGGATTAAGATGAAAGAGAGAAACTTCTCATTTCTGTGATTTACAAATTATGGCATTATAGGTAATAGTCTATATCTTTTAACAGCCACTCATCATGCCATTTCTTCATGCTTTAAAATGACAGATTGATTAGATTGACTACTACATTCTAAATCCTTAATTTTGGTGATTAGAAATATAGTTCTACAACTAGCTAATAAGAAATTTTTACTCTTGTGTTTTTCATGATATATTTTATATAAAATGTTAGGTAGTTGTGTGCAAGTACTAAGAGGTTAAGGTGACTTACTCAAGGTCACACAGCTGGTATTAGTCCAAGAGAACATTTGAATCTTGGTGTTCCTGACTCCAAGGTTGACTCCATTTACTAGATCATGCTTCCAATGAAAAACAAAGGGGAAGCTAGGTGGGCTCAGTGGTTAGAGATCCAGGTCTGGAGACGAGGGATAAAGGTTTAAAATCTACCCTCAGAGACTTCTGTGTGACTGTGTGACCCTGGGCAAGTCACTTAACCCCCATTGCCTAACCTTTCCATTCTTCTGCCTTGGAACCAATAATAGTGTTCATTCTAAGATGGAAGGTAAGGGTTCTAAAAGAAAGAGCCAATTTTAAACATAAGCATAGGCCTAGAGTGCTAGTGCTTATAGTCAGGAGGTTCTGAGTTCAAGTATGGTACATTAGCTGTCCATACCAAGCAATTCTCTAAAATATCTACTAAGCCAGAGTTATGTCTGATTTGTGTTGGTGAAAGGTCTTCCCCGTGCAGATGAAGTAAATCACAGATATTTGTCTCCTGGCTATTATTCAGTTTGCACCTTTCCCATGCACCTCTCCACATCTTAGCAGGTTCTCTGTGCTAAAATTAAAATGCTCCTCAGATTCTCTGTGATTTGCAGAGATGAAGAAAGGGAAGTGGGGTCCTATCCTTGTAAAATAGTTCTTTCTATACTTAGATGTCTCTAGCCTAAACTATCCCAGTCTCATATTTTATAAAAGATAAAATGCTTTACTCAGTTTGGTTGTACATTTCATTTGCCTGTTAATATATCTAGTTGAAAAGATGAGAGGTAAACACTCTTCTAGTTGGGTGATTTGCATCTATTACATCCTAGGGGCTTTCTTTTTATTTGGAATAACAGAAATGAGGCAGAGTAGATAGTTCAGTTCTGACTCAGGCAACTACTGGTGGGGGGGGGGAGACTATGGGCAAACCATTTGACCTCTTACTGTCCCAGGCAATTCTGTTAGACCAATTATAGCAATCCGATTATTTGAATCAATTGAAGGATTTTCTACATTGGGAGTTCTTCACAGAGAAGAAATCATAGTTTCCCACTCTCTGTCCTGCAGGGAAAAATATAAAAGAAAATAACAAAGTAAAGGAAAAAAATAGGAGGAAAGATTTGATATGAACAATATGGTCTGGGGTTGGGGTGGGGTGGGATGGAGAAAGAACATAAGCAATCTAATTTCTAGTGCTAGTCCCACTGCTTACTAGCTATGTAACTTTAGACAAGTCACTCATCATATCGGAACCTCACTTCTTTTTCTGTATATTGAAGGGGTTGGATGTACACTATTATCCTTTCCAAACCTAAAAGTTTAGGATCTTTTATTATAAGGATTATTCCACTCTATTAAACAGTGGTCAAATGACTAAAAAAAAATCCCACCCACGTTTTTATTGAGGGAAAAATGAAACATACTCTCCATAACACATATGAGAAATCCTGAATTCATTCATCCCATGAAGCATATATTGAGTGCCACATTACACTCTCTTAATGTTTCTCAGTCTGTTCCTGCTGCAGTACATGCATTTGAGTGCAGTGTAGACGATCTGGGATTTATGGTAGTTCAACCTACTGCATGTGTGCCAATCTGTAATGATCCTTGGCTACACAATATTGTGCTGGGTTACCAGAGCTATCATCTAGCCAGAGAGCCTTGGAGATTTCTTTGGAATGCTGCAGACTGGGCTGTGAAGGTGAAATCAGCTTGGGTGTTTTTTCTATGTTCTCAGTAAATGTGGGCAGCTAACTGCTGCCCTAATTCTGAGGCTGTAGAAATGTGGTAATTCTATCCTTTTTATAATGGATTGTCTATAATGTATTTCACAAGGTGAAACTAAATGCTTTTGAAACTTCACCCAAAAGTGGTAGGTCTGCCCTCTGTTCTCTTATAGCTCCTTTTAGAAATGTGCAAATGTATAAGTTTTTCACAGGAATGATGCCACTTTGGCTTATTTGTTCAGGAATTTGGAATTCTGAAATCATCTCCCTTTTGGCAAATGCCTCTTTTGGAGCTTTGGTGATAACAGGATGTAATGTAAAAGTAGATGACCTTTCTCATTTAATGTGTTATTAAAAATTGTGAAAATACAATGTAGTCCAAGTGCCATTTGCATTCTTTTAAAAATGCTTGCTTAGAAGTTTCTTGTTCCTAATCATCTGTGAATTTATTTATTTAGTAATTGTTTTATGCATCATTTTTTACTTATACCCAGAGGGATAGTTGGAGGATGCTCTTAAATTCACACTGAAAACAGAATTTTTTTTTTTTTAGAAATTCCACTCTTTCAAAATAATGAAAAAATCAATGCTTTCTAAAAACTATTTTATTGCCTAGCTGATTGCCTGCCAATGTCTCACTGTAACTATAACTTAAGTTAGGCATCTGAAAATTATCTTTAGAGGGAATTCTGATGCCTCCTGGCTAATGCCCTTAGATCTTTCAAGAATGTCAATAATAAAAAAATGAAAGACAACAATATTATTTATATACACATACATTTTATAAATTGACATTGACTATAAGTATTTATAAGACTTAATTGGTATTGTTTCTTTTCTAGAATAAATAATTTTGAGGAAAAGGCTTTTATTCAGAGGTATTTTCTTTCTCTTGTTTTGTACTTTGCCTGGTTTTAAGTTTTGCTCCATTCCTTCATTTTAACTTTTTAATGTGATATAACAGGGAGAAAGAACACATGTCAATCTTTTTCCCAATTCTTTGATCCATTTGTGATTTCTATCAATTCTGAGAATATCCTATTGGGAGTCATTGGTCTCTAAGGTAGTGATGCCAGGACCATTGCCTTATTCACTCTTGTCTCCAAAGTAGGGACCAGTGTACCTTTGAGAACCGTGGCCTGACTCCAAGGTGTGATAACAGGAAGATGGACAATATGCTTCCTTCCAACACCAAGTTGTGGAACGTGTGTCCTATACAATCACATTTACTCTTATCTTCCAGTGTTTCTTCACTCTCCTATATTCCTCCAGTGAAAGTTCTCAAGTTCTTCTCCAAGAACCAGATTTTGGAACCTAATTCCATTAGACACTAGCTACTCCCTAGGCATCCAAAGCAGCACCTGCATTATTACTACTGAAAATCTCAACATTTATGCTTTTCTAATCAACAGCTTTTCTCCCTGGCTTCAATAGAAGCCCTCAGAGGTTAGAGTCTCATGCCTCTGAAGAATGACTAGGTTGTAAAAGCCCTACCCACTGCCTTTCACTTTTGGGTGAGAAAGAGCAAGCAGAGGAAGCAGGCATGGCTGGATTCTGACAGATCATGGATCTCATCATGTCCCCTCCAAAACCCATCCCTTTTAGAAATGTTTCTATAATTGTTAAAGGCACTGTCATACTTAGAGTCATCCAGTTTTGCATCAGTGACATATTTGGTTCCTCATATTATTTTTTCTAATCATTTCTCAAAACCTTTATTTTTTACCTTTGTATTTCATAATCTGTCCATTTTCATCTGCCTATATAGTCATTTTCATAGTTCAAGCTCCCATCACTTATGCTTAGACTACAATAAGAACCTCTTCAGTTTTCTCTGTTTCAAGTAACTCTCTCTCTCTAAGCCACCCTCTATATAGCTGCCAAAGTGATTTTCCTAAATCTTCATCCCTATTTAGTAAAATTCAATGGTTCCCTGTTGATTTTAGGATTATATTATTTAATCTTTATGTCCATTTTTTTGGTCTTCTATCAATAGACATCAACAAATGTATTATTTATCAATAACTTGGGACAAAGCAAAATTATTGACATGAAATAAATCTTACTACTTTTTATATCTTTAAATACTTTTTATTTGCAATGTGTATTTTTTGGTGACAATTGATTCTATTATACAATCTGACATTGTATCAAAATATTTTGACACATTCCTTATTTTTTGATTATGAAACTGTGCTTTTGTCATATGGGGTATTAAATATAACATCATCTTAATTTTCAATTTTTCTAACTTTAGCCTTGATTAAAACTAAAATTAAAATTAGGTGAGTTCATAGGTCAATACAGTTTCTTTAGCTCTAACTTTTGAATGAATTTCTTGAATTTTTTTGTGATATATAGCATGATATAAGTTCATTTGTGAGTAGTAGCAAGATATAAGTTCATTTTTTGTGAATTTCTGTAATGCTGTGACAATTTTGTGTATTTGCATATCAAGATATGTATCAGAGTTCATTATTATTCAAACCTGGTCAAGATTTCTAAACCTATTGAAGATGAAAAATCTTCCTAAGAATTTTTATAGATTTTATAGGGTATTGAAAACATTTAATCAATAAATATATATTAAATACCTATTATATGTCAGGGACTATGCTAGCACTGGGGATAGAAGTATAAAGAATGAAACAGTCCCTCCTGTAAAGGACCTTACATTCTAAACCCAGGACTTATAGACCCTCAGTCTTCTTCTGACAATGATTTTTATTGTTATTGAATGTTAAATAGAATTTCATCAGTAAAAACTAGATTTTCCCAATATTCAATGTTCCAATATTTGTATTGATCTGTTCAAGATGAGCAATTTTTCTTCATAACAATGGTTATTAGTCACTTTATAGTGATCTTGTTCTTCTACTTTAAATGGTCTGTATTGTATTGTAGAAGAATTAATAATCTCTACAAGTTCTAGGTTCCTCAAAATATCTTATGTTGCTTTCTGAGGATTATTTAAGCTATTTCATAGCAAGAAAAAATGTTTTTGCTTTCAATCACATTTTCCATTGTACATTGATGTGTTAGTGTTTGATGTCAATTCATTGTGAGATTCTATGATCCTTAAAATGCCTGACTTCTCCCCAAGAGATATCACTATATCTCTAACAGTCATTGAAGTGTGCTCTATAAGCTATAATTCTAGCATAGTTCTGTGAAGTAATATCCACTATTAAAATACAGAAATAAAAATAAAACAAAAGAAAATAATGAAATGTATATGGAACAAAATCCAATACTCTTCTGATAGAGAATTAACTAAAGTTGGTGAAATCAACTCACTTTGGATTCATCTGCTCCAGGTAAGATATTATGATTCAGTTTACTATCAGTAGGATATACATGTGTCATCATTATCATTGTAAAATGAAATAACTTAAAAATTCCTTGTCTCAAGTAATTCACATGCTGTGAAATTTCTATCTTTTGGGTAAGTTAAATAATTGACATGATTATTAGGACAATCATATATGTATATAATTTAGAAAAGAAGGAAGGAAAGAAGGAAGAAGAGTAAAAAAAGTAAAAAAGGATGAAAGAAAATAGGAGAGCATGTTAAAAAACAACAACTTTATGAGTTTATGAGACCCCTGTCCTAAAGAACAATTTGTTTTCTGATAAAAATATTTGGAGATACCTGTTCTAAAGAACAATCACATGGTTGATGATAGAGACTGGTCAACAAAAGAGCTCTTCTACTTTGTAAAGTAGGACCTTTATAGATATGTTGTAGTCCCTCTCCTCTCTCTTTCTCTTGTTCTCATTGCCATCCCTCAGTCTGTCACTTTCTCTTTCTCTGTCTCTTCATCCTTCCCTCCTTGCTTATTTCTCTCTTTTTCTCTCTTCTTCCTCCCCCTTTTGTAAATACCCTATCCCAAGGACTTTTCATTTCAGTATCTTGAAGTCTGTTCTCTCATCTTGGGGTATAAAGCTTATTAATCAATGGTCATAATGCTCTCATAAAAGATTAGTGCACTTATACAATTCTCCTTATTTGTCCATTCTGTGATTTATGTAATTTTCTTACTAAATTTCTACTGTTTGCTTTGCGTGCTAGCAGTGTAGTAGAAATAACACTGACTCCAGGTCCCTGGTTCTAACCTCAAATTGGCATGAGTAATCCAATTCATTTCTTTGAGCCTAGGCATATAAAGCAAGTTCATTGGACTAGATGATCTCCAAGCCCTTTCCCAGTTCTAATATTCTAGGATAATTTATTATAATAAAATCTGAATAAATTAAGTAAGTAGGACTTTACCTATACCTTGCTATACAAAAGATTTTAGGTGAGGCATCTGGCATACTGTATTATTTCTAAGACTCAAGATTTTTAAAATGTCCTGTTCTAGGACATTTTTGGCATGGCTAAGGTAAAGAAAAACCTCCAAAATAAAAATGGAAATAGAATAAAAAATCTGACAGACGAGAAGCGAAATAAAATACTCAAAAGCATATTCTTATTATCAAAGGAATTAAGAGAACAAGTAGTTTAAGATTAATATTTGGCATTAATTTTATTTTTTATATTCATGAAGATTATATAAAATAGCAATATTGGTCTGCAGTTTGTCTCTTACTCTCTGAAACTCACCCAGACTTGCCCCTTCCAAGTAACAGGGTGAGAGATAGATAGATAGAGAGAGAGAGAGAGAGAGAGAGAGAGCATCTGGTTGTAGTAAGGAGGATGGTAAAGCTGGAAATGCCCTCCAGAAGGTAAGCTTTGACTTGATAGGGCTCAAAGAGAAACCAAGAAAAAATGAGGTTGCAGAATATCCCAAGTATGGAGGAAGGCCACTGCAAAGGCATGGGCATGGGAAATACAATACTTTGTTAGAGGAACTGAAATGAAGTCAGTGAAATTGTATCACCAGGTGACTAGGTAGAGTTCTAGGCTCAGAGTCAGGAAAACTTATTTTCCTGAGTTAAATCTGGCCTCAAACGCAATATGACCCTGGGTAAGTCACTAAACCCTATTTGTCTCAATCCCCTCATCTATAAAATGTGCCACAGAAGAAAATGACAAACCATTCCAGTATCTTTGCCAAGAAAACCCCAAATAGGGTCACAGAGAGTTGAGCATGACAAACAACTGAACATCAAAAACAATGGGGTCATAGAATGCATGGAGGAGAGTAAAGTATAAAAATAAGGGCAGGGTGGACAAGGTCTAGATTATGAAGAGTTTTACATCCAGGGAGTGATAATGTCAATCCCACATTTTAGAAAAAAAACACCATGATAGCTAAGAGGGCGCTGGATTATTTACTGAAAGTCTTGAGGCAGGGAGACCTGCTATAAGTTTACAAAGTAGTACAGGCAAAGTGGGTTGGTGGACCTGAAACTAGGATTTTGGCTGTATGAGTGGAAGAAAGGGGATAGAAATGAGACTTGTGAAGTTAGCTATGCTCTTTTTGAGAAGATTACTTTGTCTTTTTACCCCGAACACAGTGATTTGCAACTATAATGTTCATTGAATTGTATAAATGAATATATATGTACATATACCCAACAAATATGTATATATGGAGTTCTATTTTGTATGTATTTTTCCTCATATTTGTATACAATAACACCCTCAGCATTTCTCAAATTACTATTGTGGGTTAAGATAAGAAGAAAACAAGATTGTTAAAAATATATTGCCTCTTTATGTCACTACTCCTTTCAAGCACTGACCAAGGAGTTGTAGCACCTTAGAATGGTTAAGGCACTTTGGTTTAGAAGCAGTGAAAATCAGATGTGTTCCCAAGATTACTTTGATAAATTTAAGGATGATCAAGTCAAATTCACATTGACAGAAGGAGACCTTTGTGGTACTCTTAAAGTTGGCCATTGGCCATCCTGGACAATTACATGATTGGAACAAAATTAATCATAGTCAGCAGCTTTAGAAAGGGAGCAAAGGGGCCCAAAGAACCATGGGTTCAAATAGAGCACTTTTAAAGCTGAGCCTATTAGGAAGATTCTCCTCTAAAGATAGATATTTATGACACTGGTAGAGGAAAAGAAGAGGCTGAAGGAGATAGTGAGGTGTTCCACAAAAGGGAGACTAGCTGTCTTTAACTAGCTGTGTGACCTTGGAAAAATTATTGATATTCTGTTTTCATATTTATAAAGTGAAAAGGATAGATGCTTTAAGACACTTTCAAGGTTTAAGATTCTAAGTTTCTCTCAACCCAGGACCATAATCTATTCTCCCAGCAAAGGCTTTACAATTACACATTATAATTATGCTTTGCTTTTGAATTAAGATGTTAGCAGAGATGTAAATTTATCCTGAGGGGGAAAAAACCTTTTAGGGTTTCCCCTCTTCCCCCAGAGGAAAAAAGATCACTTGTAGTATCAAAGAAGTCAATGATTTTCAAAATCATTAACTTACTTATCATTCTGGGATTGCTTTGCTTTCTATGTCTGATGCAGACCTCATAGCTTGAATATGAATCACATTCTAATTGCAAACATATTTGACTACTTTTTCTCTTAAAATAAAAAATATATAATTATATTTAGTTTGTTATTTGAAACATGCCCACTACTAAGGGGTTATGCTACTTTATGGTTAAAGAAACTAATGTTTTTCAAGTTCTTACATGCATGACAAAGCTAACCATTTATGGGAAAAGAGACAGAGAAATTGGTACATTCTGTGATTTCTAGGAAATTCACTCCAGTCAGTATGACTCAGAGTAAACTTGAGTCTGCCCAAATTTAAACTTACCTGAAAGCCACTGTCTCGGCTTGCCACACTAAACTGCAACCTTAGAAGACCATGAATGTTAGGAAATGGATCTCATTCTGTTTCTGGATCCTTCCTTTATTCTCTATGTGACCTTTTTCTCAGCACAGTGTCATGGACTCAGTAAGTACTCAAAAAATTCCTATTGATGAAACATTTTCCTTTTGCTGATAAATTGATTTTTCTATTTTTCAAACTAAGAGAGAAGCCTAGTGAGTCTATCTCTTTCAGAGAAGAGATATAAGGTCTGATGGGGGGAGTGCTGAAAAAGCAAAAGCACCAATTAATTTTTTTATTGGAACTGGAAGGAATGAAAGGAAGGATGCATTTAGTCATTACCTACTATGGGTCTGTGTTACTCACTTGACAAATCTCATCTCATTGGATTTGTACAAGGATTCCTTAATTTTACAGTTGAGGAAACTGAGGCAAACATAATTTAAGTGTTTTACCCAGGGTCACCCAGATAGTGTCTGAGGCTGGGTTTGAACTCATGTTTTCCTCACTTGAGGTCCTATGCAGGGTTCTATTCCCCAAGACACCCATCTGCCTCTAGGGAGATCATTTAGTTAAATTCTAATTTTACACATGAGAAACCTGAGGTCCAGATGGTGTGGAGAGTGATTTGCTTAAAATCACACAGCTAACAAGCTAATGGAAGGGCTGGGACTAGAAGCCAGGTCTCTTGGGTCCTGGGCTAGTCCTTTTTCTTCTACACCATGCTTCCTAACTCCTCAGAGAAAAGCTACATAAATACAGGGTCTTAATTGAAAATAGCTTGAAATAAATAGCTTGAGATGAAATGCCAAGCCCATCAACTCCAGGGAATTTCTGCGTATATAGAAAAAAATTGTATTTCACAGTGTAATAGGATGGGTCAATGGGATGAGCAAAAGAACCGAAGACCCTTCATTGGAGACTGCTGAGCCTGTCTTGTAGCAGATGACAGTAGTTACCATCTGACAGTTATTCTGTGGCTTAGGGGAAATGGCTTGTGGTTACAGTCCAATCCCTTTTGGACAGGTATCCACATCATAAAAACCACCACTAAATTTGGCACCAGATGAACTGTTCTTGGCCAGAAAGCAAGTAGGACAGAATCAGCATTCAGACAGGAGTGCCTTGACCATCTAACCTGGTCACTTTGGGTCAGGGCTAAGCTACCATTTAGAGAGATACATGAAAATGTTACCAATTGGGGCTTCTTCATATTAGCTGGTCTGGGGCTAAATTTGGAAGTCAGAGTTAGTTGTCCCCATCTGACTTACTTTTCAAATTACTTAAATTCATAGAGAGAATGAAATAAATGTGCTATAAAATCAGAATGTTTTTTAACAACCTATTTTAATATAATCTGACAAGAGCACCAATGTTAAAATATTCCAAAGAGTTTATAATACTCAATAGAAGGTCATGCTCTTAGGGAAAGCCTAAGCAGTGAAGAGAAAAAAAAATAAATGGGGTTCCTTCTTCCGTTCTCTCCCTTGCCCCTACAAAAAACAAACAACCAAAAACAACCAAAAAAAATTCTAACCTTCTATCTTGGAATCAATTCTAAGCCAGAAGAGCTGTAAAATCTATGCAATGGGGGTTAAATGACTTGTCTAGGGCCGCACAGCCAGGAAGTGAATTATTTGAACATAGGATCACCTGTCTCTGGACATGGCTCTCAATCCACTGAGTCATCTAGCTGCCCCCTCCCCCTCAAATAATTTATGAGTAAGGTATGTCTCTAAGTGAGTTGGCAGGACAATGCAATCACTAAAGACAGATAGATCTTCTCAAACATATTTTGTGCCTTAAAGGAAATAGAATTTTATTCAATTTCTTTCTACAACAACTCGCTTTTTAGAGAAACATTAATGTAGTAATATAGCAAGTGTATAGTAAATGAAATACTGGATTTGAAATCAAGATGATCTAGATTCAAGTTCTGACCAGAACATATACTACTGTGTGACAGGTATATAAGTGGGCAGGTCACTTAATCTCTCTAAGCCTCAATTTTCTTATCTGTAGGGAGAATAACACCAACTTCTCGGAGTTATTCTGAGACAATCTGAAATATGCTCTATACACCTTCAATTATTATATCTATACCAACTATTATGATTTGGTATTTTCAAGGCTCCATACCTGGTTGTTTCAAACCTACTAAACATGGCAGTGAAAGGAGAGAAGATCCTAAGTGATGCCAGGCATTCTTTTTTTTTTTTAAACCCTTACCTTCCATCTTAGAATCAATACTTTGTGTATTGGTGTATTGATATGTATTGGTTCTAAGACAGAAGAGTGGTAAGGGCTAGGCAATGGAGGTTAAATGAGTTTCTCAGGGTCAGTCAGCTAGGAAGTGTCTGAGGTCAGATTTGAACCTAGGACCTCCCGTCTCTGAACCTGGATGCCAGGCATTCCAAGGACATTTCTATTCAAGCAGCAATAGTCTTGTTTCAGGGGACCTGCACTTGGGGCATAAATCACTTGGAAGGTAGCATAGTTAAATTTGTCTTCTGAGGGGAGGGTGGGTGCACCTCCTGTTGGTCAGCAAATGAGGTCAACTTAATGACAGTCTGAGGTGAGCACAAGTTTTATTTCTTGTCTTGAGCTGCCAGCATAGCTGTCAGGAAGGCACACAGGGTGATTTTTAGGAGTGAGGAGAGAAGGGCAAAATGCTTGTAAAGTGCTTAAGAAGTGCTTATGAACACTGAAAAGGGACAAGGTCTTGGAGAGGAAAGCCAACTTTCCAAACCAAACCTCTGCAATGCAATTCTATTTGCTCTGAGTTATAACTGGAGATAAGTTTCTGGTTGAACTGTGCAGTACAACTACTGACTTTTACCAGAAGAAGTCAAGTAAACATGGCAGAGAAATGTTTCTCTCCTTTAGGGAATATTGGCTTTTTTTGCTTCCCTGACACTGTGTCTTTTCCTAACTAGAAGCAGTTAGAGTTAAAATCATATCAAACAAAATGCAAAATAGATGAATTAGTCTGGAAGGTACTTCAAATCAACACAGGCTAACATGGACCCAGCACTGAAATATGTCAATACAAACATTTTCCTTCTACTATGCTCACGTCATTCCTTTGTATAAACATAAGTTTTGGAGAATGAGGTAATAATCTGGAGAGAAATTAAAACTGGAACAGCTGTTTTTACTAAACAAAGTACCTTCTTACTGTGATTCATTACTGCTCTAAAATGACAAAAACAGTACTCTGATAAAAGTTTAAAGAGACAAGGACAGAACTGGTCTAAACCATTATCTAGAATAGTTTATCTATACCCTCACCTCGGCCGTTTGAGTAATCATAAATTGTATCCTATGTATTCACGTAATGAAAGGAAATGACCCATCAATATCAAAAATAATTTATTTCCTTTCCTTTTGATTAAAATCAGGCTCTATGAGATTTTTACTTATTAAATTATTTTTCAATTTTAGGAGAGAGCCGTATGTAAATAAAAAGACTCTTTGGCATAAAGGATGGAGAATTCTGTCTCAGAGTTAGGAATATCATGACTCAAGTCTTGCCTCTAATAGACTGGGCAAATCAGTGAACATCTGAGTGCCTCAAGAACTTTGTAAGATTAGAAATTGCAGAGAAAGTATTGACTTGTGTTAGTTGAGGGATATTCTTAACTGTGAATTTCCTATATCAGTGAAATCACAGGTCTAGTTAAAAAACATCCATGAAAACTTCATTGGTGGGGTCCTTTGCACTTTCTTTGACAGATTTACCTTATCATTTTTATGTGGGTGGCCACCCACTTCTTCTGTAGGCGACTTCTGTCTCCTCCATATACCACCTGTTACCATTATCCTTTCTTTTGAAATCAGGAGTACCTAGTCATTTGGCCATTTCCTGACAATCTAAGGCAATAGTGACAAACTCAAATAGAAACAGATTTCTGTGGGCCACAGATTGATTTAGAAAACCATAAATTAGCATTATCTATGTTGGCTTTTTATTCACTTTGTTAAATATTTTCCAAATTACTTATTGATTTGGTTAAATCACACTTAGGAGACATGTAGTTTGGGGCTGTGAGTTTGACACCTCTAATGTTTCTCTAATCATTTATAGCAAAATCTTGTTACAGGTAAATAATATAATTAAGATTGAGTTACTGTAGCTCACCTGGGACTAAGGAAGATTTGACTTTTTCCTTTGGTCTCCACCTCCCAGAAAGTTTTAGATACTCAGTAAAACAACTACTTAAGAAAAACTGCCTAACATTTAGAGCTTACTAAAAATGGAACAGCTTAACTTGAGAGGGATTGGGTCCCTCTCTCCCTTGGATATCTTCAGGCAGAAACTGGATGCTCATTTACCAGGTATTTTCTGATGTATCCCTTAATGAAAATCATGTGGATGAAGTGGCCACTTAGGTCTCTTTTAACTCTCAAATTCTAGGATTTTGTAATACCATACAAATCTGGAAGGTTCTCAGGAAGTGGTGCATACAACATCCATATATGCATCCTTTTTAGTTATCATCATTTTATCTGACTTTCCTTTTTGAATAGAAAGTGAATTAAGAGACTCATTTCAGAATAATAATAGCATCTTGAACTGGCTTCTTTTTTTCCTCTAGATTCCTTATATGTTCTCCAAGGTAAGAGACGGTTTTCCCCTTCTTTCTTTGTTTACCCTGGACTTAGCACAGTGCTTGGAACATAGTAGGCACATAATAAATGTTGATTGATTGTTGACTTTGGCCTTCTTATTAGGGCCACTGGGAAGGACAGGGATATTAGGCACCACCAGGGGGTGCCAAAGGTCCAGCACCTGTTGGTGTAGCAGGCTGGAGATCCCTGGGAAAAAAAGGTTTAATAAAAGGTCTCAGCAGAGAAGGGTTCTTCTTACGATTTGGGGGTTTATATATACATTTATAGACGATTAGAGCTAAAAATGGCAATGCTCTCATTTTATGCATGAGGAAATCAAGGTCCAGAGAAATGAAATGATTTCTCCTAGGTGGTCAGTGGAGAGAGTCAAGTCTGGAATCCAATTCTCATGACCAGTGGTCTTTCCCCTATAGCTCAATGAGAAGCTGCAAGGGAAATCCACACCTGGGGCTTGGCACATTACTGATATCCTAATTGCCCTCCTTAGCTCTTTGGAGAGCTTGGGGAATTGTCCCTTTCCCAGCATTTCCAGGACATATCACATGAACTAGGGAGCTAGTTTTACTTTTTGCTTAAATCACCAAGGGGCCTTAGAACTTGTCCCAACTACCTCCATTTTGCCTATGGAAAACAAGTTTGTTTTTCTAAAAGCTTTTACCTTGCTTCTTTAAATCTTAATGTTTCATTAGGTTCCACAGGGTCCATCTTATTTCTTACAATAATCAGAAGGTACATTGCCGCTGTTGGCCCTATGTCAAAACGTACCCAAATCACTCATGCCAAAAAACACATCAGGGGCTCATATTTTAAACCATATTGAAAAGTCTATGCTACAATGCATGCTAAAGCCCCTTTCAAACTGGCACAGAGGACGATTACTTACATTCAAAATCTATGCCAGAGACTTATGTTAGAGTCTCTGATTTTAAAACTCATGAATAGTCCCAATCCATGTTATAAACCCAGGTAAAAAGCTTACTCTACAACATAAATTAGAATTTAGGTCAATAGCTCATTCAGCAGGAAAACCTTTTTTTTTAAAGGCAATTTGGGTGTTTAACTCACCTTTTCTTTCAAGTGGTCATCAATGGTTATACTTCCTCTTGAAGTGACAGCTGCCTTGCCTGGGTTGCATCTTGCACCAATGAACTTACAGCTGTCAGGGTTAATCAAACCACCAAAATACAAACAAGCAATTGGGAAGCTTATTTCAGCTAATTCCTTAAAATGTACGGGATGGGTGGGCAATACTTAAAACAGGGATTCAAACAATTTTTTTGGAACTGGGCCAACTATGATCTCACCAGTTTTCATCTCCACTCCAGGGAGATAAGAGGGAGGCAAAAATGTAGAAGAAGATGGACCCCAAAGAACAACATAAAATAAGTTATATGTGGTATTTTTCTAATCTAGAAGTATTTCCTACATACTCTGTAATTAGGTATCATCCCTGCCTGGTCTGCATCTTGGACAAGTTCTTGTATTCCTGCCTGGACAATTCTCAACTTGTCTTGGTGATTCAGCTCAGAGATCTTCTGTTCTTCATATTTCTTTCACTGAATATACTCCAATGGCTTTCATATTGGGGTCCTCAGTGTAAGAACCCTTCCCCCATTCAACTCCTACTCTCCCTCCCCAACCCCATCTGATGGGTAGTGCCTTGAATGCTATTCAGGTTGATACACATCCATTTTGTTATGAAAACATCATTCTATTAATATAAATACCCCCGGCATTTGCCAGGGCTAACTAGAACAGGTGCAAAGTCTTCGGATGCTTGCTCATACTGAGAAATGAAAAGAGTGTACAAACAGTTTTCTCTGGTGGTGGCAGTGGTGGTGTCAATGTAACATTCATCTCTCTTGCATTCCTTGATGTTCAGGGAAGATAGCCCATGAAACTTAATATGTCTGGCTTACAAGGTAGCAGTTGGGGGGGGGGAGAAGGAGGAAGAGAAAGATAGGGAGGACACTGGCTCTCAGACTGTTTATGCCAATACCCTCCCTCCTTGTGCTCTCTCCCAATATGGGGCATACATACCCTCTGCCTCCTGTTGGTTCTGTTGCCATGGATCAAGAAAGGCTGCCAGCAGAAGTATTCTGCTGATCTTGAAATCAGAAGGCAGCTCAGAGGCTCCTGATGTCTCAGCTCTGTTTTTAATTTTATCTGAGTGACTGCCACTCTGTTTTGCCTTTGGTTTCAAATTTACTTTGTAGTTTCCTAAGTAAAGGGAAGCCACCAGAGAAAGAGCTCCTTTGAGTTGCGATTTGTTCTGTTGCAGTTTTCACTGGGGGCATAGCAAAGAATGATGGTTGATAATTGAGCTGGCAACAAGAGTAGATAGGCATTTAGAAGAATATGAACACTTACTTCTCTTTCTTTTTTCCTTTCTCCTTTTTTTACCTCCTTTATTATTTGTCAAGTACCTACCATGTGCAAGGTATTATGTTTGGTGCTTAGAAGAGATACAGAGACAAAGAAAATACCCCCTGATTTCAAGGCACTTGTGGTCAGTGGTGGGTGGGGTGGGATGGGAACTAACTCTCATATATGGCACCTGGCAGGCACAAATATTTAATTTAATCCTCCACAGCATTGGAGGGTAGGTACTATTATTATCCCCTTTTACAGCTGAGGAAACTGAGGCAAAGAGGTTAAGTGCCTTGTCACATAGGTAGTGAATGCCTGAATCTGAATTTGAACTCAGTCCCCCCCCCCACACACAATGCAGTTGTTTATTGAGAGAGAAAGAGAGGAAAACCTGGGGAAAAATCCCTCACATCCTTAACCTGCTACCTACTCCATTGGAACTCCATCTCTAACTCCCACAGAATCAGAACACTCTCTTGTCAGTTAGGAACTTGGGTCTTCCCTACTCCAGTTGCAATTCTTTATCCACTGGGCCACCTACCTACCTCAAGGTAAGACATGTCTATTAAGAGAAAATTAAAAAAATGGAATATTAAAGGTACATAAGTATGCATTTGAAGAGTAGCCCAATATTAATGGATTCTAATTTACAGTGATAAACAGCTATTTTGGATGTCAAGAACATGATATTGAACTTTTATTGAGCTAATAATAAAAGATTCATTGCTATTTAGTTGTGTTCAGTTCTTTGTGACTCCATTTGGGGTTTTCTTGGCAAAGATACTGAAGTGGTTTACTGTTTCCTTCTCCAATTTATTTTAAAGTTAAGGAAACTGAGGCAAATAGGGTAATTTTTTCTTCAGTATCGTCATCCATAAAATAAAATGGCAAATAACTTCAAGATCTTTGCCAAGAAAATCCTGAATGGTGTCACAAAGAGTCAGACAGAACTGAAAAATGACTAAACAACAACAATATTCAAGGTGTTATAGTGCTTTACAAATATTATGTCATTTGATCATAATGGCGACCCAAGTGCTAATATTATCTCCATTTTACAGTTGAGGAAAGTGAGGTAAACAGAGATTAAAGTAATTTGTCCAGGGTCACCCAACTTGTAAGTGTCCAAAGCCCAGTTATAACAGATCTTTCTGCCTGCAGACCCATTGTTCTATGGATTACATGACCTAGATAACTGCTTTTTGGTCCTGAGGAAAACTCTAGATTTTTATAGTGGGAAATACTGATCTGACTCTCCCCATGTACATGAAGCCCAGAGAGAGTCAGCAGTACTTGCAAGTGTTACAAGAAACAACAGAGTGGGGAAAAGGAAGACATTTTTGTTACTTTGCATTTGTGATTTGTAGTTATTGGTATAATTGTATCTTATAAGATCAGGGCTTTACATTTATGTAAAGCTTTATGATCATCATATCTATCTCATCTGATCACAATTATTCTCCATATTTTCCTGATGAAGAAATTGAGTTTCAAAATTCTTCTTTATCATGCAATGTTCCTTTCAACAACGTATTCTCATTGCTTTAATCCATAACACATTGCATATTTTGTATTTATCATTGCTTCTCTCATAAGATTGAGTCTCTATGTTTAAATATTGACCCAAGGCCTCCAAACTCTTGACTTCATCCCACCTTAGACAAGCCTAATTCAATTCCATTTTTTTGGTAACAGAGGCAGGGATATAGGCTTGGCTGAAAAGGGCTAGCTAGGTTTTAGTTAAAATCACTTTTCAACTCAAGGGAAGAGATCATCAAAAATCCTGTGCTTCTATGTAGACAAGGAAAGTGATGTGTTCAAAGCCTCTACTGTCTATTGATTATACAGAAAGTTCTTTGAGAAGTTCTAAATTCAGAGAACTTGAGCAGTTGAAAGAAAAAAACTGATTTGAATCCCATCATTTTGAAACATGTCTTCTAGCCTCTGTGTAATGCTGAAAAAAAGTGCTATAGAGCAGCGATTCTTGGCTTCCTCTAAAGGAAGCAGTGGAAAGATAAGAATTTAGACACGAGGGCATCTGGGATAAAATAATATTTCCCTCTTTTGGGACCCAATAGCCGTACAACACATTGGAAGTGGTGGGGTGAGGCTGAAGGAAAGAGTTTGCATTTTAAAGAAGGGTAAGAAGTTTCAGGAATTAAGTGAAAGAAGCTAATGGAACCATTATGGTAGCCCCTAGCTTGGAGGTAAAAAGTCCACCCCATCACTAGTGAAATAATCATGCCTTCACTCTAGTTCATGATCTTAAGAGAACTCTCAAGATAGGGAATGGTGAATACCATTTTGAATATATTTCAATGAAGTTTAAGGATAATGAATTCTGAAGCTCAGATGGTGACAATTTTCTTCTCCAAGTAAATGACTATACCTAGAATGGCATGAATAGAAACTGCACGAATTCTTTTAGATCAGAGGACCACTTAATATATAACTTTCTTCAGTATACTCTGGTGTCCTGAAATAACAAGCCCCATTTAGTGCCAAGAACTGGCTTATAGCCAGAAAGAATCAGGTTCAAACAATCACAACTAAGGCAGCTAGAAGAAATAATTAGGCCTTACTCCACTGATATGGAATTGGAAAGATGATATGAAATTTTCAGGGCAAAATAATTTCAAAAGGCCTTTGCTTCTAGTGTTTTTAGCATGACACCTTACAATGTATGCTACATTAGAGTTCTACAAATTGTGATTGAATGAAATCAATGCTGAATCAGGAGAGACCAGGCCTGGAATCTCACCTGTGACCTTTTACTGAGTGGGTGACTTCCAGCAACAATTAGACCCTTTGAGTGCATGTTTCCTCATCTGTAAAATTATTCTGATTTCTAGCTATTCCAGATTTCTATAATTAATACAGGGTCTTTTTTCCTTTTGAGGGTACATAAAGACTTCTTACAGTAAGGTCAAATAAACCAGAGAGGACAGATGAGATAGAATTTCCACTATAAAACTATCATTTTAAAAGGACCTTCAACTGTTAGTGCTTTTAACACCACACATTCTTATACAAAAAAGTTATCTTCTTCAAAATAAATGTACACATTCATAAAAAAATAGCCCAGCTAAGGTTAAAGCTGGAGCACTTGCCCTAAAACTGAAATTGAATATGAACAGCTTACCTTGAGGTTTTAGGGGAGGTAGGGGAAACTTTACTTCTACTGTTGCCCACTTGTTTTTAAAACATCTTACTCAACTCTAAATCGTCTTTGGTGGTCAGATGAACTTCAAAACAAAAAAGCCCAATGTACTGTCTGGAGCCTCGCTACTCAAGAGCATAGCAGCCAAAATTACCTGTGACCTTTCTCAGTAGTGTGAGCAGAAATCCCTCCTTGAGAGTGCTAGCGATAAAGAAATTTGGACTTCATCCTTTCATGGGTTTGCTCTGAGGAATGCTTATTGGCAGGATGCTAAGAATAAACCAGTTATTGAAGAGGGGACCTGGGAAGTTGACAGGCATGGCTAAACCCAGCAGGGAAATTTGATGAGGAAATAAGATGCTTTGTAGATGGTGTGTAGTGATTAGTCTTTTGAATGCTGGGATTTATTATATAAGTGAGAGGGGGAAGGGAGGCTTATTGTATCCACAGATACCACTTATACTGGTATTCTTCAAGCTAATGAGACACATAATGCCACATTTGTTTATACATTTCTAGTGAAACCCCTTTCTGTAGAGTATTTTAATGAGATTGAAAGCCAGAAGAACCAAAGCAGCAGTATTTTTTTTGTTAACTCAACAACAACAACAAAAAGGACAAAAGAACAAGAATGAAAACCACAGTTAATATCTGTTCATGAGACAGGTTTCTTTAAACAGAAGAGATGCATTTGGGACGAGAGTATTTATTTCTCTCTCATGGTCGAGGAGGGGGAGAAATAAAACTGAGACTCATAATTGGCTGAGGGAAAGCTCCATGATTAAGCAAAAGGGAACTCCCAAAGCCAGTCCTGTCTCTGTAGACCCAGGGGTGACTGGTGTGCCTTCACTCAAAGTTTGAGAGGGCCAGCTCTTTGCCTCAGGGCATGGACATTGAGAGGTACTGGGGGTACTTTCAGCCCTCAGCAGTTTAAAAAACACCTGAGATAAACACCTAGTTTGTAAAGTTAATTAGTTTAATAGAACATCACTGGTTGAGGTAATCCCTTCCTGTGCAGCAGCACCCTAGGTGAGCACTTCCTCAGTTATTCTCATCCGGGGGACTGTCTGTTCCCATGTTTCAATTCCCCTTCTGACTGACTTGTCTTTAAAAGTTGATATAAGGACACGGATTGTTGTACTGCTTTTTCCTAGGTGCAAAAATTGCTAGTTCCAGTTCTTCCCACACTCATGCCTTCCCTTTGAAAGGCATTTTTCTAACTTTGCCATGCATCTGGTTAAAAGCAAGTGGTTAGCAATTATGCTAATTAACTGTGAAAATAAGTGGGTTTAAACAGGTGAAATAGAGGCCATGTGGAAACTGAAAGTTTCTCTACTTCACCTCCACCCATGGAACTAGGCAGCTTCAATGACTGAACAAATTTTCTATGTGGATTTCACCAACATCCATTTTACCCCTATTGTGAGAGAAATCTGACCTTATCAGACTGAAATCTCAAGTGACCTTAAATGTATTCCATGTTTCACACTATAGAGACCATTATTTCTATCATGATGTTGCACAATTCCTATTAAATTGGGAGTTCTTTGAGGGCAGGGGTTAGTCATTTGTCTCTTTCTGTATCTTTAGAACTTAGCACACTGCTTGGGACATAATATTTATTTAATAAATATTTGTTGACCAACTGAGAAAATAACTGTCTAGCTAATGTCAAATATAACATAAGCATAGCTAGACTCAGGGATCACTATAAAATTTTTGTGGGGTAGCCAGAGGGCACAATGGATAGAATCCTGGACCTGGAGTCAGGAAGATTTTCTGGAGTAAAAATCTGTTCTCAGATACTAGCTGGGCAAGTCACTTAATCCCTGTTTGCCTCAGTTTCCTCATTTGCAAAATGAACTGGAGAAGGAATTGCCAAATTACTGCAGTGTCTGCCAAGAAAAACCCAAATGCAGTCAGGAAGAGTTGGATGTGACTGAACAACAAAATGAATTTTTGTGCTTGCTTTATTAAACTGTCTATATTTTATCCTTACTACCCTTTTGCTAAGTGTACCTTAATATAATTAACTTTTTAAAAGTTGAAATAACATATTAGCCTGCTTATCTGAAACAATATATCAATCTGTTTAAGTATGGAAGTAGGGAATAAAATATCTTTGTTAGTAAACAGCCGAGAAGAATAAATTCAGAATTAATCTATTATTTACTCATAAATGCCAGGGTATGTAGTTCTTTTAAGTATCTAAGATTAGATTTTTCACTTTGTATTAAAAGTTCATGAAGTGAGTCTAAAGGTCTCCTTTGGATCAAAAGTACTGTAAACTGATTTACACACTATCTCCTGTTTTCACATCACAGTGTGAAACTTGCTTGCCTCCCTTCCTTTGAAACAAGTGAACTCAGACAGCAATGAATAACTTGTTAAAGGACATATATATATATATATATATATTAAAAAAAAGAATCCAACTTATTTACAATACAGACATAATGAAACCCACATATTTAATCAAGGCATACCATGTGAAGTGAAATAAAGTGATGGGTTAGGACAAGAAAGGCATAGTGGTACAATGGGGAAAACCCCCACTGGCTTTGAAAGTTAGAAGACTGGGGTTTGAATCTAGCTTTACTCTTATTAGCTCTGTGATTTTATTTTTTGGTCCTTTAATGTCCTTAGCTATAAGATAAGTGTACTGGAATCTATAAATTGTAAGGAAATTTTTAGTCATAAATCTATGAGCTTATGATGTTTCTGGTGATTTTACTGTGGAGTATCTAAACTTGGAAGAAAACAAATTGAGACATATTTTCATTTCTACTTATTAATTCAAAGAAAGGAGATATTATTTGAATTGATTTAGGAAACATTTTATTTATGCTAATCAGTTATTAACAACCTAACATAAATCCAGACATCTTATATTCCTATGCTGTATAAATTTTAGATTATGATAACACCCTTACACATTTTAATTAATGTGCTGGTGGGATCATAGAAATTGGAATTGAAAGGAACCTTAAATATCCTTTAGCTAAAGCACCACATTCTACAGAAGAAGAAACTGAGGCACAAAGAGTATAACTTTCACAGTGGTAAAGTTAATAGTGAGGGAAAAGTTAATTTTCAGCTAAATATTTTTCACATTTAAATAAAAAGCATACAATATGTACATTTTAGGTACACACCCATTTTAAATTTCACACTTTTTTTGCATGTTGCTAAATAAATATTTTGAAAAGTAAATATAAACTGCTGCTGAAGTGATTATTCCACTTCATAAAAGATGCAGCATTGTGTAAATATGGTGTCTTGGAATACTGGAATTAAGCAAGAATGTCTGCTTTGATTTGGAACTATGCCCAAAGGGTGCTAAAAGAATATCTACCCTTTGACCCAGCCATAGCACTGCTGGGTCTGTACCCCAAAGAGATAATGGACACAAAGACTTGTACAAAAATATTCATAGCTGCGCTCTTTGTGGTGGCCCAAAACTGGAAAATGAGGGGATGCCCATCAATTGGGGAATGGCTGAACAAACTGTGGTATATGTTGGTGATGGAGTACTATTGTGCTAAAAGGAATAATAAAGTGGAGAAGTTCCATGGAGACTGGAACAACCTCCAGGAAGTGATGCAGAGCGAGAGGAGCAGAACCAGGAGAACATTGTACACAGAGACTAATACACTGTGGTATAATCGAACGTAATGGACTTCTCCATTAGTGGCGGTGTAATGTCCCTGAACAACTTACAGGGATCCAGGAGAAAAAAACACCATTCATAAGCAAAGGATAAACTATGGGAGTGGAAACACCGAGAAAAAGCAACTGCCTGAATACAGAGGTTGAGGGGACATGACAGAGGATAGACTCTAAATGAACACTCTAATGCAAATACTATCAACAAAGCAATGGGTTCAAATCAAGAAAACATCTAATGCCCAGTGGACTTACGCGTCGGCTATGGGGGGTGGGGGGGGGGGAGGAAAAGAAAATGATCTATGTCTTTAACGAATAATGCTTGGAAATGATCAAATAAAATATATTTAAAAAAAAAAAAAGAATGTCTGCTTTGTTGTTGTTGCTTCCTGTGCCAAACCAAGAATGTTTGGGGGTGTTTATTTTACCTTAAAATGGAAGAACCAGAGGGAAATTGTATTTGCACCTTCAACTTAAAGGCTATATTTAGTTTATTTTCTGCTACAAACGAATTGCAGTAAAGAGTATTCCTTTCATAATAGATTCCAATGTCATCTTTTAAACATTTCCTCATTCTTTTTTGCAGAGGTCTCTCAGTCCTCTCCTCTGGTTGGATTCTCTCTCCCCTTCCCCCCCCCTGCACCCCCCCCCCCAGCCATCAATGTAACTTTTTATAAACAGCTTCAATATGAATCTTTTATGACTGTTCTTCAGTCATCTGAGTTATACTGAACGCTGAAGGCAAAAGGATATCTCCACTCTGGATGCTGGCTAAGAGAGAAGCAACATGCAGTCCACACAAAGGAAATCCAATCCTTTAACAGCTCATTAAAAAAGCATTACCTTCCACCAGTGCTGACCTCCAGCCATAGAAAGGATAAAGATGGCTGTCTGTCAATCATGTTTACCTAACGAATTCTGGCACAATATGATGATGAATGGACAGATCTAAAAAGAGACGATATTGCTCAGAACTCTTCGGTACTCTTAATACCACCTTTAAAGAAGCAAAAGACCTCATCAGTAATCCGAGACTGGTGCTTGAGGGTTAGGGCTATACCAGGGCTAAATTTGCCTGGTACTGACTGCAGATGAGATACAAGAAGTGCCAGAGACACGTTTTTTTTTTTTTTGTTTGTTTGTTTGTTTTTTGCATCCTGAAGAATTTTGATGTGAGTGTATATGAGAGATCATAATAATTTCCTATATCTTAATGTCTTACTCTGATATTTTGGGGGCCTGTAGTCATTTTAGAGGAGGAGGACTAAATAGCGGATTCTGACTTTGACAGTAATCATAGCCTCAGAGGGTACAAAGGAAACTTGAAAAAAATCTTTTTAGTTCTTCTTCCTCCTTTCCAGGTAGGTGTACACCTATTAGATGTCTGATCTTAGAGGTCACACAATCATAGTTCATAAGATTATAGTATCATGGGTGTAGAACTGAAAGATACACCAGGGGCCACCTAGTTCAAACCTTTAAATTTACAGATATAGAAACTGAAATCTAGTCAGTCTAAGTGACTTGCCCAAGGTCACAGAGGTAGGAAGCATGAAAGGCAGAATTGTGTAGTTCAAAGTTCCCCCTTTAATCAGAGAAAGATTTCTCTCCTCTAGATTTCACAATATTCAAGTAAAGAAGTTCTTAAATTCCTCTTGCTAGTGCTTTTCACAATTTTTAGTGTCAATTTTTTTTCTCAATTTTTCACAATTTCACAATTTTTACAGTGTCAAAATTCCCTCTAAAGGGTAAAGACTTCTAAATACTCTTGTACTTTGAGTAGCATCTTGCTTTGTTCCTTTCTGGAAATGTTTTATAGGCATTTATTACCTCCACTCTACATAATATTCTTTCTTACTCTTGAAGACTTGTATTACATTTACCTATCTGCTCGCCTACCCCAATTGGTGCTAAGTAAGTTACAAGTCTCTTAACCTTTCTTCACAGATTCTATTTGTAGTGATCTGAAGAACACAGAAAGTTCATGAGGGAACTCATTCTACAAAGAATGCAGTAACAGCAACAATGTATTATGATCAACTGTGATTGAATGACTTAACTATTATCAACAAGGCAAGGATCCAGGACAACTCCAAGAGACTCATGAAATAAAAAAAAGATATCAAGCACCAAAGAAAGAACACATGGAATCTGAATTCAAACCAACACACACCATTCTGTATTTCTTCCATGATTTTTTCCTCCATGAAAGCAATACTTGCCAGTGTGATGAACATGGAAATAAGTGTTATATGATAATGTATGTACAACCCCTATCATGCTACCTGACTTCTTGGGGAGGGGAGAAGGGTGAGGGGGAAAGAGAACATGGATTTTAAAGTATCAGAAAATGAATAGTGAGAAATTGTATTGGCATGTAATCTGAAAAAAGTTAAACTTTATTATTCTAAAAAATAGTACTTTTCCTCCTAGTAGGAGTAGGTGGGGCAATTCCCCACAATAAGGACAAAGCTAGGGAAAGTGTTTCTTTCTAGTTCTCCCCTGTTTTCTTTTTCTTAACTATGCTAACATAACTATTGTCTATCAAATATCTCTGTCTGTCTGTCTCTCTCTGTGTATATTTATATTTTATTTATAAGCACACACATATATGCACATATATACAAGAATATGATTGTTTAGGTAGTGTGGAGGGGTGGCAGTGGGTGTGTTCGTGTGTCTGTCCTTAATCCATGCTTATCTGTTATCTGGGTCTAGATTTTGAGGACATCAAAGACAGAAGAATTATTTTAAAATCTCCCAAGTCTCAGACCCATGAAAGATTAATGTTTATTGATGATTTTGATTACATCCATTCAGATTTCTACCCTTATACCCCATTTTGAGTCAATTTCAGAATTTAGGATTATATTACTCTCACATCCACTAAAAAAGATCTTCTAATGACTTTATTTTGCTGATTTAAATTTGGCCTGTGTTTCATTATGGCTATCAGGAACATTTTCTTCACCATATTCATTCCTTGTCCAGTATTTTCCCATTTTGTATTTATGTAGATTTATAGGCAGGTAAATAACAGTAGTGGATAAAATGTTAAACTTGGAATCAGGAAGTCCTGGGTTCAAATAATACCATAAAACATTCATTGAGTGACCCTGATTAAGTCGTTTAATCCTGCCTGCCTTAATTTCCTCATCTATCTACAAGATAGTTGTGAGGCTCAAACAAGGCAACATATATAAAATATTTAGCAACAATTAACAAAAGTAACATATAAATGCTAGCTATTATTAATATTACAAATTATTTTTCTATATTACTGTATTGTTTTATAATATCCTTTAGAATATGGTTCTGTATTATAGGTGGGACAAAATCAAACATCTATTTAAATTTATGTCTGTAAATAGCAAGGAATTCTTTTTTTTTAGATAAGAGGTGTGGCACATTCTGAAAGTCCTTGGATTTATCTTTAGCTGTAGTACAGTGGTCTGGGACTCAGAAATAGCTAGAAAAAACCAAGAACTAAGGGAAGGAGTTACTGGTCTCATGGATGTGGGTCTGCCAATGAGTTAGGGGGACAGGGAGATCTGTAATAAGTAAATTTCAAAGAAGGTAGCCAGTGCAATATCTTACTGATGATAGGACACATACAGTCTGGTGATTCAGCAAACACTGGATTGAGGGAGGGGAGAAGATGAAGGTCCAATTCCTGAGAGGGAGAAGATGAAGGTCCAATTCCAAAGGTAAACAAATAGGTGCCATTGATATCTGTGTATCTTGAAAGCACTGAATTCCAGGGGGCCTATATAACAAGTAGGAAAACAAGTCACAGAGCAAAAATTCAGACCAGGAGGTCAATACCCAATCAAGAAGTAAAATACAAGTAGTGGAGGAGAGCTGACTGCTTGACTCAGTTTATCACTCCAAGGTTTAGGACTTTTTATTGCAGAATTGTCTACCAAGGCAAGTAATAACTTGAAACCAAATAGAAGATCAAAAGACAAGCCTCCCAGTCCCAAACCTCAGGATCTCTAAGGAAATGAAAAGATAGATGTGTCAAGGCAGGGTTGAAGGGCATAGGGCAAGCTTAGGGCAAAACACAGAAAAGGAAACTTTGGAGAGGCTAGAAAGGGAAATTTTCTTTCTTTCTTCCTTTCTTTCTTTCTTCCTTTCTTTCTTTCTTTCTTTCTTTCTTTCTTTCTTTCTTTCTTTCTTTCTTTCTTTCTTTCTTTCTTTCTTTCTTTCTTTCTTTCTTTCTTTCTTTCTTTCTTTCTTTCTTTCTTTCTTTCTTTCTTTCTTTCTTTCTTTCTTTCTTTCTTTCTTTCTTTCTTTCTTTCTTTCTTTCTTTCTTTCTTTCTTTCTTTCTTTCTTTCTTTTTCTTTTTTTTTTTGGTCATCCAAGGAGTCAGGGGAAACACAAACCTCCTTTCAGAGTCCATAGTCAGGAAGTGTGAAATCAATATTTCCGGACTATGGACATACCACTCAATATGTAAGACCAGAAGAGGGCGATATTCAAATAACTTGAACTGTTCAAAGGCAAAAGGAGCTACCTCCAGAGGTAGTAGCTTTTCCATTACTGCAGAACTTAAAGCATTGACTGAAATGGTTGATCATTCAATGGGAATATATTTTAACGCATATTTCTGCAGAATTACTCATTGGAGTAGATGGCCTGTGAAGTCCCTTCTGTCTCTTAGCTTCTGCAAACAAATACATACATTCACTTAATTCTTGCATCAGTAGAATTAAATCAAACAACTTCCCTTTTGAAGTTACAGTAAAAATGCATTAAGGCAACATCCATCTTTGTTTACTCTGAGAATGACTACATCAATCATTCCACATGTCAAGGCCTGGGGCTCCCATTCCTAGAGATAAGGATTGCAGATGTAGATGCTAGGAGAGCTGAGAACCTTACAGCTTTACCAAACTAAATCCATTGGCTAGAGATGGAGATAATATCTAGCTTGGGCAGTGGGCCCATGGACTCTGAGGACAAAAGCTTGTAGAAGTCAGGAGTCAGCCAGGAAAAGGAAGAGGAATTGAGGAAGACAAGATTGATTGATAAGATTGATATAAACTCTGTAACTTTCCCCTTTGATTTGTTATTGTAGGCACCCCCATTCCCCTATGTTTCCCTCCAGTGTATATTAGCAAAACACTTTAAAAACACTTAAAAGCTGATGATATTTTCAAGGAGACATGGTAGGGAAGGGGCTGGTGTCCTTTCCTTCAGCCTTAGCTCTGCTCAAAAACCTATCACAGAAGGGAGATAGGAATCAGAGCTTTCTGGGGGGAGAAAAAGAGGAATTTGGGAGTAATTCAAATCAATATGCCACTTAGTACAAGGTACTATTTTATTTTAGGTTAAGGAATTCCAAAGACCAAAACAAAGAAAAACAATCCTGCCTTTAAGCTGACATTCTAATTAGGGCATATAAGATGTAAAAGTGCAAATATATATAAAATAAAGTGAGGAGATAGCAAACCATGGCAATCATGAAGTGTCCTCTGAATACTAATAATTCTAAATAGTTAATTTAGATAAATCAAGTAATTTGGATAAAATGAAAATAGCTAATAATTCTAAAAGATGAAAGTGTTGGATAAAGCATGTCTTAAATGGAATAGAGAATAACTTGTACTTCCATAATACCTGTGCCAATTGTAGAGAGAAGGGAAGAACTTACAAAGTGATGCAGAGTAAACAAAACAGAACAAAAAGCACAATATAAATAATGACTACAATATGATGACAAATTTAAATGGCAAAAATATCAGAGTAAAAATATTAGAAAACATTGACACTATAAAGCCCACCTCCTCCCCTGTTTAAATAAACTAAAAAATACACTTTTATAATACTTTGTAGAGATTGTACATTTTAGAGGAATGTGTTGGGGCTTTTTATGATAAATCAATATTTATTAAAAAATTCATCTCTTTGGAATAATGATAGATTATAAAACCCTTCCCTAAGTTATTATATTTCATCCTGTTCAATCCGTTTCTCATTTCCTCAGTGAAATATTGCATTGTTTGTGCTAAAATTTTCATACTAATTCTCTAGGCATACATACACATACATATAAATAATTTAGATATAGTTTATTGTCCTCTGGCTAAAAATGTTTCCTGTATTTAGCTTTAGAAGTAATGTTAATGTTAATGATAGCAGCTAGCATTTACATAGTACTTTAAGGTTTACAAATACTTTATATATCTATATTAATTTAAGTTATGTTTATTTTAATAATTTAATGATGTTCATTTAATAATGTTCATAAAACATAGTTTTCTTTTCAGGACATAAAAGACTTGATTAAAGGGATACAACTGGTGCCCCTCTCTAGTCAGGAGAATCCTCAGAAAGCTACTCCAGAAATGAAATACTTTGTAAGACCAATATCCAGTAAAAACTCATGAGCCCCCATTGGCATGTATCCATTACTAGACTAACCAGAGTGCACACTAACTCAGGACAAATAACATTCAATTCCATAGCATAGAAAAATAAGAGACAAGAAAGACATGCTTTGCACAGTGGAGTACACATTTTCTCAGGGACACTCAAAAGGGGGTACACATGGAGAGTCACATACACATGTAAAACATGTGGCCAGGACTATATATACCTATTATCATACCAATATAACTGCTATTATCTTCTAATGACCTCATTGGGCAAGTTTGTGTCTATTGTATTGGAGTCTGTTTTTTTAGATCTCTCTTCTACACCTTTCTCTGTTAGGCATTTATATTCGCTCTCTTTAAAAGGGTGTCTATTCTGTTATTCTCTAGTGTCCCTATCTGTTCTTCAACAGGAGTGTGGCTTCTTTTCAAGTCTGCTTTGATCATTTCTTTAGTTCATAGCCCAGGGCTTGTACCTACTATCTAGTAAAGCTCTTAGATTTTTTTAAAGCTATTTTTTCTATGTTTTGCCTCTATTTTATCAATTGAATCTGATTTATCTGAGTTATGATCAGAAAATTGCTTTTAATTCCTACCATCCACTGGTTGCAGAGAATGAGTTAGGTAAGTATTTACTTAGAAAAACTGCATAAACTACATTAAGAATATTCTCAATCCTCATTGCCCCACGCTATCAATTGCCCCTTGGAGACCTGGAAAAGGAGCCCTTCATAGGGTCTTAGGCATAGAAAGGTGGCATACCTTGTCCAAGGACACACAGGTAAGAATGGATCAAATATTCAAGCCCAGTGCTTTGGTTCCAAGTTTAATGCCCTTTCTGTAATACCTCTAAAACATCGGGGCAATTCCTTTCTTTTTTCTCTCTACAATTCCTTAATAAGTTAGGGAAACCAAACCAGAACAAGACCAATTTGAAACTACTTCTTCAATAACTAAAAAGAAAAATTGGTGACTTCTCCAGTTTGGATGCCTCTTCAAAGTATAGTAGTTCCTTCATGCCTTTACTAAGATGTCAAGATTGGTTACTGAGTTGCTTTCATTGACCACAAAATCATCATATGGTATATCTAGCATACACATAAAGAGTTTCTCTGTCCTTCACAAGACTTAGTTTTGGAGGAAATATCTGTTGATGGACATTTTTAGTTCAGTAGCGACTTCAAGATCTTACTCTATGTTGGCCTTTCTTTGAAGAGTGCAGATTCCTCTATTAGGCCATGAGACATTGGAATAGCCTCAAAAGAGTTTATGGTTGTATAGAAAGAAAATGCCTGGTTTCTTGGCAGCTAGTTCATAATCAAGAAATTCAGAAGCTGAAAATTCTTTTGGCTCTTCAGTTCATTTGTGTCATGGTAAGAAACACCTTTCTGAAGTGGAAAGAAAATGAGAGGGGTATATCCATGATGCTAGTCTATTGGATCATGAACTTTAATAAGCTAGATTTAATTGAAATAGAGATTGAAGGACTCCCAAGAACTTGCTATTTAGTGTTCCTGGAGCTCTTAGAATAGCTGATATTCCCACAACAAGAAAGTCACTTTCAACATCTTTTAGCCTGTCTCTGTAAAATGTGAGATTTGAGTCTGATTCACAGAATTTTTGTGAAGCCTTATCAATCAAACATCTGGCAGCAATTCTACCAAACACTATTCTTTGATGGTTAAGATATATACCAGGGATGCGGAAGTCATTCAGAACCCCTAAGATAGTGTTAATTTTAGTAAAATATATTCATTAATGATCATCAAAGAAAAGTTTTAGGAGAAGCCTATATTTAGGACAGAAAGAAAAAAAAATTGAACATTCATGGTAGAAACTAAACTGCTCAGTTCTTTATAAATATTACCTCATTTATGCATAAGAACAAACAATATATTTATGACTTGTTTTGTTTTATTATATTTTATTTCATTTTCTACTGGAGAGCCATCAAATTGGTGTAGCAGATAGAGCACAAACCTAGAGTAAGGAAGACCCAAGTTCAAATCTTATTTCAGACAACATTTACTAGCTGGTGACTCTAGATAAATCACTTAATTTCTATCTGCCTCAGCTTCTAAAATGATAAAATCAAAGACAGTAATAATACCTACCTCCCATGGTTATTTTGAGGATTAAGTGAGATAATATTTATAAAGCATTGAGCACAATGTCTCTGGCACATAGTAGGTGCTTGATAATTTCCCCCCCTTTCTTTTCTTGCTGAAAACTAGAAAAGGCCATCCTAAAAATGCAGCATATGTGGTAAGAATTGAGCTAAAGTGAGCTGAAGGGAGAAACAGATCACATCCGATTTAGAGTTTATTAAATATTTGCCAATTTCTGAGCTAGATTCTGAGGAGAAAAGACAAACACTGTCCTCAAGGAGCTTACATACTACATATTAATATGTTACAACATATTAACATACTTCTCAAAACCATGATAATAGCTGACAATTTTGTAGCATCTCAATACTTGAAAAAAATTAAAAAATGATATATTAGTACATTTTAACCCCATCAAAACCCTGGGAGATAGGATTATTTCTTATTTGAGAAGGCTTGTATAAGTTAAATGACCTGCTTAGGGTCTCTCACCTAGTAAGTCTAGATTCAATCCAATACTTTCCAACATTCTATCCTTTATGCCACTTGAGATAATTATGACTCAGAGTAAAGTTAATAGTTATGTGTCCCAGCTATGCTAACTATGTTTGCATTGTCAATCTTATCACCTCATTTGAGAGAGAAATATTTCCTTCAAAACTGGATTTTGTTCTTGGCACATAGTAGGTGTTCAATCTATATGTGTTCATCGTTTAATAATTGATTGAAATGGCAGGATGTTCTTCCAACTGGTGATGTCTTGGTAAGCAGAAGCACATAATAGAAAGTATCTAAATACCTTAAGTTAAAGGCTATGACTTATATTCCCATGGCAATCCTTGTAGATAACATCCATCATGAAGGCCAGATGGTCTCTTTGGGAAACATTGGCCCTAGACAAAGGATCCTGGCATTATTTTTCTATTTGCTTCTTGAACTATCCATTTAAAAATGAAGAGAGAACTCATTTGGAAAGTGATTTATTAGTGAACTGAGCAAATTGTCTTTCTAATTCTTGTCATTAAGGATTTATAGCCATCTGCAGAGTAAAGGGAAAAAATACCAGACTGGGAATCAAAAAATTCTGGAATCTAGTTCTGGGTCCATTATGAACTAGTTGTGTGACCTTGAGGAAGTCATTTAGATTTTTCTTTATTTTTCCTCATGGATTGATAATGTCTATGCTACTTACCTTAAAGGTTTGTTGGGAATGTTCAAATAAGATAATGAATGTGAACATATTTTATTTTATTTTAAACCCTTACCTTCCATCTTGGAATCAAGTGGTATAAAGTGTATAAAGTGGTAAGGGCTAGGCAAGGGGGTCAAGTGACTTGCCCAGGGTCACACAGCTGGGAAATGTCTCTAAAGCCAGATTTAAACCCAGGACCTCCCATCTCTAGGCCTGACTCTCAATCCACTGAGCTACCCAGCAGCCCCCATGTGAACATATTTTAAAAAGCATAAAGCATTCTAGAAACTCAGAGAACTATCTCTTTTCAGGAGATAATATTAGAGAGTAGATATAGGACCAACTTTGGAGACTAAAAAACTTCAGTTCAGTGCCTATCTTTGTCATACTCTGTCTGTGTGACCATGAACAAGTTACTTAACCTCTCAATTCCTAGGAAATTCACCAAGACAAAAAGTACAAAGGAGTTTCTAATAATATCTATGGAAGGAGTTACCATATTGAGAATTTTCTTTATGGATGGAATCAGTGTACTGAATGAAATATCCCTTTTCATATCAGTCTCATTATTGGGGTACTTGGGCTAATAGTGAATCAGTCTTTGCATTTAGCTGTTTCAATAGTCTGGGAACAGAAAATCTCTACTTTAAATCTAACTACCAACATTTTCCTCAATAGTGAGACTAAACTATGGTTAGAGTTCTAGTGAGCCCCTCCACTAGACTTCCCCAAAAATGTCAATTAGAAAAGAGAAATCAGCCATGTCATGGTTTAGGAGCAGAGATTGGTGAACTTGTCCCTGTTTTGAATTTCTTGGGTCTCTAGTCAGCTTTTTTCATATGTTTTGAGTTTAGCCAACTGTATTTTGACTAGTGATTGCCTTCTCCAATATATAAACTATACATTTTGTAAGAAATGTGGTCATGCACTTTTATTTTGTTTCCATTTAGATAAGTGTGAATTTGTGGGAGACAGCTGCTGGGAGAAAAAAAAAAGATTCCAAATTTCAATAAACTTTCTTATTAGATTTTATTTTCCCGTCAACTATTTGATTTTACCTTTTGCTGAGGGCAAGCAAACTTGAACTTCTCTATGTTCCAGCAGTTCAGTGGTTTCTAAACTTGGCCAGATCTGACCCATCATCTTCTTTTAGGTTAGGATTTTTGTTTTGAAAGCAGGACTCTGTCCATCATCTCTTCAGGAGATGTCAGTTACATTAAGAAAGGGAAGGGAGTTGGTTTACTCTTTTGTAATCCCTTTTTATTTAAGTTCATCTATTCATCAAAAGCTTTCACTCCAAATGAGCCCCCTGGGATGAGTCTTATTTTCAGAGGACTGGTGGGGGCAGCAGCTTCTAATTGTTTTCCATATGTACAAAGGATCTACAGAAGAAAATAACACACGTGAGCAAAATCAAGGCCTCTGGGCCCCAAGAAATACGGCTTTCCATATATTAGGCTGTCTAGTTCAGAGAAATGGCCTGATTGAGGAGACAGGTCTGGTGCCATGTGATTGGAACATATGGAAATAAAAAGAAAGTTAGAAGAAATGGAATTAAGTAGCTTATTTATGTCCACTTCTCCCCAGCCCACAACATAATTATCATTTTACTGAGATCCCTGGGCAATCCTGATGAAGTGTGAGTAGATGTACTCACCAAAGCAAGCACAGAATCAAAGCTTGGATCTCCAACATTCATAGAGCATTTGTGAGTCTTTCCAGTTAAAGTGAGTTAGTCCTCAGGGAAACTGGTGAAAAGCTTCAGAACACCTTTCTACTTATTCTGGTTTTGTTGACATCCAGCAAAGGAAAGTCTCTTCTCAAGCATGTAGAGAGTAGGAGCTTGGTTGAAATCCAGTATACAATGTGGTGTTAACTATAAAAATATATAATATCATTTAACTTGTAAAATTTCCTTAAGTTGTCTCATCTGAGGCCTTGGATAGGAGCCCTCTAGCAATGTGGTCTTGTTGCTCAGTAAAAGGAATTTTTCAATTGCCATTAGTAATAGACCATAATTAGTTTAGTTTAATTTAATTTTGTTTATTTTTTCTGTGTAGAGGTATGTTTGGTCCTCTTGTTCCACAATGCCAGTTTTCTATACAGATTATGATTGACATTTAACTGTTAGAACCCAGAATTCAAGTTTGGATTGACATACCAATGATCAAGAGAGCAGAAGTTTCCTCAAACATATTAACCTGGGGCTTGCACTTTTGACCAATTCACTTTTGTATTTAATAAAGTTTCTCATTGGGAGCCTGCCTGTTTTGATCAAAAGAGAGACCAAGAAGTTTAGACTGAATGCTCTTTATGCGCTCAGCAGTTAATCTCCACTCATTTTTAGAGCTACAGGGACAGATTTTAACTCCTGTACAAATAAACTGCTGAAGTGTTGTTGGGGTTATTTGAAGGCAAGTGTGCTGACCCTCAGAAAAATGGAAAATAACATTTTTAAAGAGGAATAAAACTCATGAAAATCTTTATGGCAGGCTGCTTTAAATACTTTCAATTTTGTCTCACTAGATTTTAGAAAGAAAGGCAACAATGGAGTGGCATATAAAGAGTTATCCCCAGAGGGAGGAAGACCAACATTTAAGTCCTACTTCTGTTTCATACTGGCTATGTGACCCTGAGCAAGTTTACTTAAACTTTCAATGTTCTAGGTAATTCTAGAAGACTGTAATTGCAAAGAAAATATCAATCTACACTGATGGAGGCAGTTTTCTCATCTATGAGTTCTCTATATTAATAAAATCAAAGTTGCAGGTCCTATCTCCTAAATATTGAACACCATAGAGAAGCAAAGTCATTTGTTTGTTTTGAAGGTTCCACTGCCATGCATTAGTATAATTGAGGATGCAGAAGACATAGGATTAGGATTATAAGTAGAATGGAGTGACCTAGAGTAGAATGTTAGACATACTCAATTTAGAGATTTTCAACAGCATTGTTTGACCTTTCAGCAGCATGGAAATACTTGAGTTTAGTACCTAGTTAGAACAATTAGTTAAAATTGGAAGCTACTTGAAAATGGTCTGAGTGTAGTTTATACCCTACCCATTTCCTACATTGTCTCTAATACTACAAGAACAAATATAAAATCATGATTGATACTTAATGATTTAATTATCTTGGCATCCATGATTTCCTCTGAAATTCAATTTAAGCACCACTTTTTCTAAAATGTTCCCAATCAATTTAGCAAACTACATTATTTGGTATATATTCTGTACATGCTACTATATTTACATATTGTCTTTCTCAATAGATGCTCAAGGGCTGTTTCACTTTTGTCCTTGTATCTTCAGTGCTTAGCATATATTAGGTGCCTAATATTTTTTCCAAGGCAAGAAGTCTTTTATATATGTAACTGTATCTTGAAAATTAAATGATTCATTCATGAATTAATAATTTGATTTTATTCTCTCAGGAGTATAGGATTTTTAATAATAATCAAAAGATAAGGGAAAGGAAAATGGTTCTTTCAGTCAAGTGAGCAGAGCAAAGAGAGACAGAGACTCACACCTTCAGCACTTTACCAAAAGCACAAGCTCCAAAAAATAGAGTCCTGCAGCGTGGGTCTCAGCCAAATTTATCTCCTATGCATCCTTATGTAAAATGAAGAAGTAACTTAAAAGAATGCTGGGAATGTAACTCAGGTGTGGCAAATTTTCCATCAGCACATATACCCCTGTGATCCTTTGGGAGACCAGTGTCTCCAATGTGAACCTTAAAATGGCTCAGACTCTACTTCAGAAGATTTGATTAAGCTATTCCCCATTTTTAACAATGGAGGTACTTGGTCAGGAATGTATTGAGAACTTTTAAAATTACTCGACCCTACTCAGACAATGCCTTAGGGTAAGATAAAGTTGAAAACTCCTGATTGAACAATGAAAAGTCCCTAACTCATACTTATAGTGAAGCTAAAACATTACGCTAGATCTATTTTTTGATCTAATACAAAGAGGTGCTCAGTACCTATAAAGGTTAAATTAGTACCTAAAAGGTCAAGAAGCTTACAAAAGGCAAACTTAAGAAAAGAGGTGTGAAGTACTCAGTAGATTTAATCTAACCAGAGAAGGTGAGAACAAAAGAAGATGTGAACTATGAATGGGCAGTCCTGGTAAAAAGCGTCTACTGTGATTGGTAGATGTGAAAATTTAGGGGAGGTGACACAAGAGAAAATTTCCTTAAAAGGAAATGGAGTTTGAAATTGAAGTAGTTGGAGTTCATAGAGTTTTTTGATTGGAAGTTAGTTGGAGTTGGAGTTCAGAGGTTTGGAGACTGCTTGAAGATGATCTTGTGGTGAATGACAAAGACTGACTCGATCTCCCTTGGGCTCAGGCCTCCCTTTCTACTATTTTCTCTTTCTCTCTCTGTCTCTCTCCTTCCCTTAATTCCTTCATTTGTATTAATTAAAATCTTCATAAAACCCAGGTGACTTGGGTATTTTCATATTTGGGAATTTTCCCATGGAGACCACTTATTTTTAAATATAAATCAAGACACTAAAAATTATCTTTATAGTTTGGCCTAAACCTTTATAATTTTGGCAATTCACAGTCTTGGCAAACCACATTTTCATGGTTACACCAATGGATCATTTTAAACATAATTAGCTAAGGTACATACAATTTACACAGGCAAAATACAACTTATGGATAAGGAAATAAAAGGGAATTAAGAAAAAAAAACAATTTAGGGGGCAGTTCCCTTTGATATAACAAAGTACATGTAAACAAATGTAATCAACCCCCCAAAGTTCAGTTCTGCACATTCAGGTTTGCTCAGGAACTCCTGGATCAGTGTGCTGTCTCCATGGGCATCTTCATGGCATCTTCCACAAGGAATTCAGTCTCTGGATTCCGGGAGTCAGTAAATTTCTTATCCTTAATTTTTTTTTCTCAAAAGGAACTTAAAACTTTTCATTACAAAGTAAAAACATATCCCCCCGCCCTGAGGAGGATATCAACACATTCCTCCACACCCCTGAGGAGGATACAGGGATACACATAGGAATCACATAAAGATACATAGTCAGGTTATAAGTATAAAGATAATTATAGGGTTTTGACTTGAATATAAATTAATTGGTCACCAAGGAAAAAAAAATCCAAATAAAATACCCAAGTCAGTCTGAAAATTTATGGTAATTTTAATTAATATAGAGGGAAGGATTTAAGGAGAAAGAAGGAAGAGGGTATAGGATTTCTCCCACCTGGCCTTTGCCAGGGGGAGCTCAAGATTTCTGCTTCTAGGTCTCTGAAGGAGATTAAAGGCTTCTAAGAGGATAAGTTTGGGAAGGAGAGGAGAAAAAACTCAGCCAGAAACTCACCACCAAACCAGACAATAGCTTGTAGCCACATCAAGGTGTCAAAAGGCCCAGCACGCTGCCACCAGCCAAATCTCTGCCGCCAAAAGGTCCCGGAGAGAGGAAGTGAGCCAAATATAGACCTTTTACCTTTGAGTTCCCTCCTCTAAATGCCCATTCTTTAGTTCACATCTTCTTTGATTAGATTATATCTTTTGAGTTACTTAACACTTCTTTGTTAAGTTCACCTTTTGTTAGTTACTTGACCTTTCCATAATTAATTTACCCTTTATAGTTACTTAACACCTTTTTGTATTAAGATCTAAAAATTGACTTAACTTAAAGTTCTAGCTTCACTATAAAGTAAGAACTAAGTATCTTCATTGTTCAATCAGGAGACTATAATTCTATTTTCACCATAATCTAAGATCTAAGTAGGGTGGAATAATTTAAATTTCATATAAGCCATATGGATCAATTATCAAAAACATCCAAGAATCCAAAGAAATTAAAAAATAACTTATGAGTGAAATATAGAATATAAAAATGTGAAACATTATAGGAAAAAGGAAAAAAAATCACAAACCACAACAGGTTCTTATAGGGATCTATGTCCCATAAGCTTGCAATGACAATCATTCACTAACCCAATTTAGCAGTCTGGACTACAATAAGTTGTCACATCATGAAAGAAACTAGAAGAAAAATACATAGGTTTCAAAACAAATGGAAAATAGCATTCCCTGGTTTGACCCATTTTTTTTCTGCTTTCAAGGACAATGGAGGCGGAGCCAGAACAATCAATGCTATATACTTGATAAAGAGTGTGGTACAAGGAAGTCCTGCATTTAACACATGTTAAACAGCCACAGCCTCAAGTCTCACACATAATCAAGCCTTTGTGCTCTTTGCACAGAATGTCATCAATCTTCATAGTATTGGTTTGGTTTTTTTACTTTTTTGTGCTTGTGTGGTACTTTGCAGGTCAACTTCTCTGCTCCTTTTGGTCCATTTTTTCCTTGATTCAGACATAGTCATTGAGCAAAAGTCTCATGATATAAGTTAATGGCAGGTTGAAAGTCTAAAGCTTTTTGGATATGCATCTATATGCTAGGCAAATGGACATCTTAGTTTATTCTATTGCAAAAAGTAAAGCAGTTTAAAAAATCTTTTCAATATTGGTGACATGTGCTTTAAATATAAAAAAAATGAGAGAAAAACTCATACTGTATCACACATGTATGAAAAAAATCAATAATGAAAAAATATCAAAATTATTTATAATTCATAATTCCAGAGGTAAAATATAGAGGCTACTTGCCAAAAAAAATAAGATTCATTTCCTCTTTAACTTGCCATGATTCACAGTGTGAGTACAAGGAGTATAGCAGCAATAATACATTTAAAAGAAAAAAATTTAGAAGGCATAAACTGTTATAAAAAATACATCAGGTCAATATAGGTCACTAATATAGGTTTTTTTTATTTTTAGAAGGAGTAAAGGAAGCTGGGTGGGGTGTTTTTTGGAACAGGATTTAGTTATGAGAGAGGACCAGTACCCACCTGAAAAAGGAAAACGAATCCCTCTCTGCTGGACTGCCAGGGAATTTAAAGCTTACAGATATAAGGAACAGCAAGCAGAAGTGACAGCAGAAGGAGTTAACAGGAACGAGACCCGACTCCCCAGATCTCCTGATGGGCAGGTGTAGGCAATGAGCCTGAGAAGGCTTTGAAGGGAAAGGGAGAAGGAAAAGGGGTGAGGGGAAACCACAGCAGGAGAAGAAATTTGGATCCTCTATTTTTTAATCTTCGTGATTGCCAAAAATTGTAGGATTTTTAGGGGGCAGCTGGGTAGCTAGGTGGATTGAGAGCCAGGCCTAGAGACAGGAGGTTCTAGGTTCAAATCTGACCTCAGCCACTTCCCAGCTGTGTGACCCTGGACAAGTCACTTGACCCCCATTGCCTAGCCCTTACCACTCTTCTGCCTTGGAGCCAATACACAGTATTGACTCCAAGACAGAAGGTAAGGGTTTAAAAAAATTGTAGGATTTTTAATAATAATAATCAAAAGAGAGGGGAAAGAAAAAAGGTTCTTTCAGTCAAGTGAGCAGATCAAAGACAGGCAGAGACTCATACCTACAGCACTTTACCAAAAGCACAGGCTCTGAAAAAAGAGCCCCACAGAGTGGGTCTCAGCCAAATTTATCTCCTAAGCATCCTTATGTAAAATGAGGACATAACTTAAAAGGATACTGGGAATGTAACTCAGGTATTGCAAATTTTCCATCTGCACAAGAGCTAATTACTCTCTTAAATGGGAGTACCATATAAAAAATGCTTTGAATCACTAAGTAGAGAATGAAATGAAATGCAAAGAACTTTGAGGTTTTACCTTATTCCCTTTGGGTTGTCAAAGATTGCAAAAAAAAAAAGTAAAATAACAAATATGGGAGAGACGTCTCTCCCATGGTGGAAATGTGATGTGGTCCATTATTTCTGACAAACAATTTGGAACTATGACTCCCAAAGATACAAAATTATGCATATCTTTTTATCTAGCAATATCACTATTGGTCTATACTCCAGTTCTGTTCACAATAGCCCCAATTTGGAAACTAAGGAGCCATCTTTTTACAGGGGAATGCTAAGCAAACTATGATATATAAGTAAAATGGAATATTATTGTGCCATTAGAAATGACAAAATGAACAATTAATTCCTAGTTACAGTCTTCACATGAGAGATGTGGCTGCTATTGTTTTTTCTACTCATGTCTCTTTCATTGGTTTTGTGAATCTGGAGGTACTTTTGCTCATCATATTACTCCAAATCAATGGTCTAATTTTTGCTTAATTTTGACTCTAACACTCACTCCTCACCCAGTATCTCTTCATGGCACTCATCTTCCTAAGTTCAAATCCAGCCTCAGACACTTACTATGCACCCCTAGACAAGTTCCTTAACACCACTTTCCTTAGTACCTCATCTACAAAATGAGTTGGAGAAGGAAATGGCAAATGACTCCAGTATCTTTATCAAGAAAAACCCACATGGGGTCACAGAATGTTGGACATGACTGAAAATGAGCTGAGATGACCTCTTATTTTCAGAGATTAAGCTAGCAGAACCCAAGCTAAGGCATGATCTTTCCAAAGTGAAAGAGTTCTAGTGGGATCATAGTGACAGACTGCTTTTGTTGTCTAAAAACCAGACTAGTAAAGTTCAGAGGCTTGGCTTGGTGATGAAGATTTTTGGCCATAGCAACAAATGAAATTAAAGAAGAGACAAATATCAATTAGCAGTGAGTGAAGGAAGCACCCACAACAAATGAAATATGAGATCCCCAAAGTACTGTGTGTAAATCGTTTTTTTTTTTTAAGTGAGGGGGAAGCTGGGTAGCTCAGTGGATTGAGAGCCAAGCCTAGAGACGGTAGGTCTTAGGTTCAAATATGACCTCAGACACTTCCCAGCTGTATGGCACTGAGCAAGTCACTTAACCCTCATTGCCTAGCCCTTACCGCTCTTCTGCCTTGGAATTAATACATAGTATTGATTCTAAGGTTGAAAGTAAGGGTTTTATAAAAATAAAAATAAGTCATAATAATGTTCTGTGAGAATCAAAATGATTTCTTCATTGCAAGCCATTCAAATCTTGCCTCTGCCACATTTTGTGAACTGTGGGCAAGTCACATAATTCTCAATACCTCCAAGCAATTTTCCTTTTTATTAATTTTAAATTTTCCCACTCTATATGCCATTAAATACAGGAAAATAAAGGAAAACAAGACCCCTATAACAAACATGCAGTCAACACAAATTTCCATATTGCCTCTATCTAAAAAATATAAATCACATTCTATACCTTAAGTCTATCAAATCTCTTTCAGGAAATTGATAGCATGCTTCATTATTGATTGGTTAGTCATGGCATTGAACAGAGTTTATATGCCTTTTAATACTGTATGTTTTTATAGTAGCATTATTATTGTATAAATTATTCTTGTAGCTCTGCTCATTTCTCTCTGTATCAGTTCATGTAAGTTATCCTGGGTTTCTCTGCAATTATTTTTTTCATAATTTCTGATAAAGTAATTGTATTCCATTACATGAATATGCCATAGTTCATTCAACCATTCCCTATTTATGGGTATCCCCTTAGTTTCTTGTTCTTTGCTCTTATGAAAAGATCTGCTCCAAGCAACTTTCTAAGACTGCAAGTTATTGATATACATTGCCGATCCATGTCAATGGAAGGGATTCTCATAGTTGAAGTTTCCCCAAATGGTAAATATTACAAGTTTGAACCAAAAAGAAGTGAACTGAAGTTTTCATAGTACTTGGAAGGACAATAGCAAAGATTTGTTGATTGAAATGATTAACACTGAGAACTCAGGTTTAATCTACACTGATCTCTTCATCTATAGGAGGAAAATAGCCACATTTAATCACTGATTTGGGAGGCTACATTCTGGGCTTTATGGCAATACTTGTGTTTGGAGGTTGGGAAGTCAGGAAGGTTGGGAATCTTTTTTTTTTCTTTAAGAATACATATTGAATGCCACTGACTAGTGTTCAGTTGCATAGTCACGAATGGCATATATTGTAAATATGTACAAACCTAGGTTTCTTCATATCACATCCAGGACATGGGAACAGTTTACTTACACGCATTTAAAGAAGGCAGGGGTGGCAGTTTATCTGCTGCACCTGTTACAGAAAGTTGTGAAGACAAGTAAGATGCTGGAATGGTCCCTTATATCAAACACTCTGGCATTTCAAGAATGGCCGCATAGGCCAGCCAGACTCCAGAGTCCCTGATTCCTCACAGTCTTATCATGGCTTGCATAGAGCGTGTGGTACAGGACATTAAAAAAACAAAACAAAACAAAAATGATAGAAGGAACCTGTTGACTTGCATTAGAATTAGGTCTTAGCAGAGGGAGAGGTGGGCAGGAAATAACTCTTTTTCAGTTTTCTAGCCTAATAGGTGCAATATGTTTGCTAAGTTTCTTCAGAAGATATTTTTGCATATTCAAAATATTATTCTGCAGGCTTCTGTTCTCAAATTTGTGCCTCTGAAACTCAATCCATTCATTTGTTCAACAGTTATTAAGGGGTCCATTGTGTGCAGAAGAATCCTGTTATTTTGTTTTTAATAAAATACTTTAAAAAAAACCCTTTAAACTCTTACATTCTTCCTTGAAACAGATACTAAGGATTAGTTCCAAGACAGAAGAGTGGTAAGGGCTGGACAAAGAGGGCAAAGTGACTTATCTAAGGTCTAATGGAGTGACATAGCTAGGAAGTGTCTGAGATCAGATTTGAACCCATGATCTCTCATCTACAGGGATAGATCTCTATCCATGGAGCCACCTACCTGCCCCTAATAGTATATTTGAAAAAAATATCAGTACTGTGTATTGATTCCAAGGTAGAATAGTAGTTAGGGCTAGGCAAAAGGGTTAAGTGATTTGCCCAGTGTCACCCAGCTAGGAAATATCTGAGGTCAAATTTGAACCCAGAACCTCCTGTTTCTGGCCTTGGCTCTCAATTCATTGAGCTATCTAGCTGTTCCCAATAGTATATTTTAAAAACAAATTTACTATGTAGGATTTTTCACAAGACCTCTACTATCCCAACCTAGAATTCAGTCTTTGCAATTATCCATAACAATAGCATACTGGAATATGTTTGGAAGAAGAGAATTGCTAAGTGAGACTCATTCATTATATATACAATTTTGTATATAAGAAGCAGTTAGGTGACTCAATGACAGGATGATGGATTCAGAAAAATCTGAGTTCAAATTTAGCCTCACATACTTGCTTAGCTATGTGACTCCAGGCAAGTAATTTTTTTTTTGAAAATTTTATTTAGTTAATTTAGAACATTATTCCTTGGTTACAAGAATCATAATCTTTCCCTCCCTCCCCCCATCCCTTCCCATAGCCGATGTGCAATTCCACTGGGTTTTACATGTGTCCTTGATCAGAACCTATTTCCATGTTATTGATGTTTGCACTAGAATGATCATTTAGAATCTCCATCCCCAATCATATCCCCCTCGACCCATATAATAAAGGAGTTGTTTTTCTTCTGTTTCTACTCCCACAGTTTTTCCTCTGAATGTGGATAGAGTTCTTTCTCATAAATCCCTCTGAGTTGTTCAGGATCACTGCATTGTCCAGGCAAGTAATGTAACCTCTGTCTGTCTCAGTTTATTCAAATGTAAAATAGGGATAATAGTACCTACCTCCCAGGGTTGTTGTAAAGATAAAATGAGATAATATTTATAAGGTGTTTAGCACAGTGCTTGGCCCATAGTAGGTGCCTAATAAATGCTTATTTCTATTCCCTCCCCTCACTTTAGTCTGACCTTTTAATTTTAAGCTAATAGCTATAATTATGCAAACTACAATAACAACTTCCCTTTCTAACTCAATTACATACATGCTCAAAATGTATTCATGTAATAACCAGCACCCTAAAAACTTAAAAGTCTGCTTTTTGACTTTTGAGAGGTCTTTTAGAACAATGTTCATGAGGTCATGACTTTAGAACTGAAATCTACTTTAAATGTCTTCTGATCATACTCTCTCATTTTCACAGATGTTGAAACCAAAACCCAGAACTACTAAATGACTCATGATATATTAGTAAAATGGAATATTATTGTGCCATTAGAAATGACAAATGGACAATTAATTTCTAGTTACAGTCTTTAGACAAATCTTAAGTGTCAGAGCCAAAATTTGAATTCAGATCCTCTAGTTCCAAATGCAAAAACTCTACTGGTTCACATTGTTATTTAAAAGTTTATAGCAGGTCATTTTCCTAATTTAATAACAGATGATAATAAAGCTTAGTGCAGTGTGGCCCATCTTCCGTGTATAGTTTAGGTTGAGTGTCCAGAAATAACATAAACTCTTTGTATTACTGCATCAATGATCTGAAAATCAGGTGAAGTCATCTAGAATCTATAGGCTTGAACTGGGACAGAGAAGGAAGATGGACAGGAAGAATCCATGTTGTCAACAAAGGAAAATCATAGCAGTTCAATACCCTCAGAGAACTCTACAGACTGCGTGGAGAAAAGGACTATGATATTTGGCTAGGGAAAAGAAAAAACAAGTCCAGGCAAAGATAAAAAAGGTACACTATCCCCAATCCTTAACACTTTTGCCAATGCAAAGTGATATGCCTAGAAAGTTTAATTCTAGCGGGGAGCTTCCAGACTCCAACCCAGCAACCCTATAGTCACCTCCAACAGTTCAAGGGGCACTTGCACATCCATCCAGAGGAATATAGAAACTACAAAATGTCGCCAGTGTCCCTCATCCTCCACCAAGACAGAATCTCCTCAGGGGGAGGAAAGGAAGGACGACACCCCACTGAGATACATGCCCAGTAACCTCCATACACAAGAATGAGGGATATGCTAAAAATCCAGCTTATAGCTTCTGGAGCAAGCTCAGAGGGAAAGCCAAATGAATGCAACATCCAACCCCAGGCTGCTAATTGAGGCAGCCCAAGACTCCAGAGGAGTGGAAGCCCTATCTTTTGAGTTGAGAAACAGCATTGCAGACTGCTTCCCAAAGAGTAGGACAACAGCCACCCTTAAGAACCATTGCCAAGGGGAATCAGACATTGTCCAAGTTACCAGAAGAGAGAAGGGGCAAAGACATAAATCTAATACCATGCTTCACATATTAAACGCTATGTTGCCCCAACTAGCCCAGATGAAATTGGATCAGAAAAAGTCCCAGACCATATACAAGAGGCACAGACCCAAAGTGAAATTGACAGGAATAGGGAAACACAAGTTATGGACAGTCCGAATTAAAGTGACACTGAAATGTAAGTGATGACAGAAGGATACTCTGATTGTAAACCAGGAAGCAGAAAAACCCATTACTCTCCCTCTATATCTATCTAACTCTCCATCTCTCACTGTCACACACTTCATATGACAAGAAGAATATTACATACATTCAGAAATCCTAATGCAACAGAGAAAAACTCTACATACAAAGTCTTACCCATATTCACATGATTTTAACCATTATTACACACCCTCATACAATATCAACCATTCTTACACATCCACACTCACCATATTGGACCTAAATCTTACACACATGCACATTCCAGTGCAAGGAGAAGAAAGTGACAATCAAAGTGAGATGGCAGGGAAATACATTTCCTGCACAGATGATGAGATCTGGACCAGAGAGAGAAAGAATCCTTCCAGGACATCATAGACTTTAAATAAACAATAAGGAACACAGGGAAGAACTGTAGCCTATGAACTAAGTAGAAAAAAGAACTTCAAGGACCATGTCCCATAAGATAAGGTGCCATTAACATATTAATATCACATAAAGGGAAATGCATCCAACATGCACATGAATCTGGAACAAGAGAAGATAGAAACATCAGTCAACATCGGAAGAGGATCCATCTACAGCGAGTAAGTATGTACATGTCACACAACATAGTACATAACCATTTAAAGACACTGATTTAGGGGCCTTGTCATAAATAAGCAAGCAGTCCATGAAAATGAAAAATGTACAGACTTGTAAATAAAGTTCCTGCAAGACTCAAACAGATAAGGACTGGAAAAAAAAACACAAAACTTTTCTGTCTGGTTGACTCCAAAGCAGAACTCTTGTATATATGTAATATATGTAACAGATATACAGAAAACATATATGCACATAATATAAATCTTAGAGCACAAACATACTAACATAGGTTAGGAATTAAACTAAAAATCTTAACATAACTTAGATAAGGGAGAGAGAATAGCTAGGTCTGAAAAGGGAAGTTCAAAGTTTAGGAAGCCAGTGACAAGGAAAGGACAGGATAACAGAATGTAAGAAACTTAAATAACTTAAATATTAAAGAATTTGTAATAGCTAGAGAAGTTAAGAAAACATAAGGAATTAGGAAAATGTTACAGTAGCTATAGATTGTTATCAAATAGTTAAATTAACATTGCATATTGTTATAGGACATTGTTAGTCCAAATACATGTTACTGAATTGTATCAACCTTTGTAACAAAACCACATCTACCCTGAATATTTTCCCAAAAGCCCTTCTTAGTTTAGGCATAAATAATTAAAACAGGATAAGAGTGATATAGACAAGGGAAGGCAATTTTCTTATTTTGGAGAGTGGGATATAGAATATAGATAGACAGATATATTAAAAAAAAAACTGAAGAAACAATGGTAATTAAATTGCCTGCCTCAGCACATTGTCAAGGTGACAATGCCAAGCAAGAGGAAAAGGGGAAGTTTGTAAGAGAGAGGAATATGCAAAAGAGAGAAAATGCAAAAAGCAAGAAGTATCCTAAATGGGGAAGGGTCAGAAGGAAGAGAACCAGGATTTCAGGGTGAGAACAGAGGCTGGGTAGAACTCAAAACTGCCACTTCAACTCCCACTCCTCCAGCTGAGAGCCTGACAAGAGGATCTCAGAGGCTGGAGGTCTCTCCCTGGACACCAACTGCTTCCTAGTGATCTCTGGAAATCTTGCTCACCTCAACACAGTAGACTGGACTTTGGAAGAAGCCATCTACTGAGGAAATCCTTTCCATGGATTTTCTCCACCCCTCTCTCTCCCTAATCTGTTCTGAACTCCATCAATTAATCAGATTAGCTCAGGAGTATGGAAAAATCAGTAACTGACCAGGAAAGGGGTTAAGGCTGAGAGTCTTGTCCCCTCAATAGTTGGGGGGTCAGTCTGCCAGTTGTTAGGAATCCTGCCACCCACTTTCCTTACCCAAACCTCCAATTTTCACTTCCTTGAGTGATTCTCCATTAAAGTGTTACTATCTAGATCAAGTCTGCTTACTTTCTCACACCAAAGAAAGGGACTGAAGATTCTGGGAGAACCAGACCACTCCCCAAAGAAGGAAAATTAGTTCAAGACCAGGGATGAAGAGTGAACTCAGATCTCAAAGGGGAAAGTGGCAGTTGGGGTATTGGCAGGATTCAGAGACAGGAAAATCTATCCTGCTTTTCAACAACAGCTAAGATCAAGAAGGGAAGCAGTGGGTCATTTCTCTTAAACCTCCTCCAGTCCCTAACCTCCACATCCCAAACTCAGTGTCTGAGGAGACATATTCTGCCCCTCAGGGAGACAAAATTAGGTTCTCTTCACTAAGGGGAAGAGAGGGAAAGATTAACCTCTTCTCCCCTCTTTCATTCTCTCAACCCTTTCTCTCCCTCTCCCCAATTCACCAGTGTAGGTGGCAGTAACCTCCCTTATTGGCCTATATTACAGTGGATAATTACCATGGTTATTAAGTATTCAAATAAAATTTCTACTCAGAGAAAGAATCAATTTTGTAGTGTCAAGGTCATTTTTCTTATCCAATTTTTATGTGACTAAAAATTAAGGAGATAAAACTGCTAATTTTTGCACTACTCAGAACTTCCCCCCACTTTTTTTTAACAGCAGGATACCCAAATAAATGAATTTTGCAAATTTCCTTGTATGACTCATTGTGGATTCCTTTTTTTTTAGTGGAATAGAAGTCCCTGAACAAAAGGAATTATTCCATTTTTGTCTTTGTTCCCCCCCCCCATGACTTAGCACAGTTTCTTGTACATATTAGACATTTAATAGATTCCTCTTGAATTGAATTGAATGTCTAAAGGTCTCTGCTTACCCTCTCTCAACCTCAGAAATCTTTTTATTGGAAGTTAATTCCTAAAGTGATGGACTTTACTAGGGGAAAAAAAAACCATACTGAAAGGCTTGAAAAATATATTGGACCACAGATTTAGAGCTGAAAGCATCATTATGGGTCATTCAGTCCAACTTTCTCATTTTCAATATCAGGAACCTAAATCCTAAAGAAGTTGAGTGACTTGTCCAAAGTTCCATAAGCAGCAAATGAACACGGCAAGATTTGAATACAGGTCCTTAGATGACATGTTTCTGTGAAGAGCCAATAACTATTGGTTTGTGATCAGCACCCTTACTTAAACAGGGAAATAATGCTAGTCCTGTCTAAGATCTAAAGTCATAGCCTGTATGACAGCAATGAACCAGTTTGAATTCTAAACTATAAAATATTCTCTCCCTACAGAAAAGGAATAAAAGTACACAGAATTCTGTGGTTTGGTCTTCTTCAATTCAGATAAGCAGCCAAAAATTCGGATGCCAATTCAAAATTAATCTCTGGTTTTTCTTGCCAAAAGATCAAACTAGAAATCTCCTAAGAATAGGTTTTCTCACAATATTTCCTGTCCAGTACTTCTTGGTTTGGGTCTGAAACAGAGGTACCAAAATACTGTAAAAAGATGCCGACTCAAACAAAACTAGAATTTATAGTGGTACCTGTAATTATCCCCAGCCTGCCAATCCTATGACTTTACAAAAAAACTTAGTATTAAAATCTATTCTTAATGATTTACTTCTAATGTATTCATATTCTAAGTAAGGGTTTATCAGAGTTGTAACTAGGGCTTGAAAATCAGAGTTTTGTGTCAGGGTATGAAATTCAGAGGGTGTTAAGTTCTGAAAGTACTTATGCCCTTGGTGGACTTGTTTTCTCAGTGGCAATGACAATTTTTTCCAAAGGGTATATCTAAACCCCTTTTAGAAGTTTAGAAATCTTTTGGTTTTTACAAAGCATTCCTCTTCTCCCTAGTTCATTTCCCTAGCTCCTCCTACTTGCCCCAGGTATAGAAATTGCTAGCTGTATCTCTGGTTTTTATGTTATATTTCTGGTTATAACTTTGGTTTTATCACCCAGATGAGACTTTTCACAATCCCCCCCACTTGCCTCGTGTAGAAATTGCTAGGTAGAGCTCTGATTTTTATGTAACATTTAAAAATTTTCCACCAGTTAATTTTAATTCAAACAAAATCTTTACGATGGAATAAATATTCCTCCTGGTAGCTAGGATTTTTTAGTAATTTTCCATTTCCTATAGAATCACTCAGTCTTCAAATAGAATGCATCTCTTTGAATCACTTTACTGCTACATTTATTTCATGTTGCTTTTGTGGTATAATTTTTGCCTTTAAATAGTACAGTATTAAGAAATGTTGAAACTGTTTTTTGACCGCATCATACCTATGGCTATTCTGGCTTAGAACATAATGTGGCTATGCAGTTCTTTCATAGTCTAGTATTGTGGAACCAGATTTAGAATGAAATTGCTTTCTTAACCATAACCCTAAATGACTTGAGTTCTATGTTAGTGTTTTTCTCTCTTTATTCTATTTTGAGAATTAGTCTATTGTACTTTGTCTTAGAGTTATGAGTTTTACTTTTAGGGAGGTATTTGAAAAAAATCTCCTCATAGAGGAAACATTTCCTGCATTCTGTTCTAAGAGTTGTAAGTAGGCTGGGATGGCTCGAGCTTTGCACCACAAAATTTTGTTCCCTGAAATGATCTTCAGGCTTAGAACCCTCTTTTTTTGACAAAAAGCTACATTATGCAGTAATACCTCTTCTCTTTCACCGGCCCCAGGCAGCTATGGTCTGTCCCCTCATATATCCAGTCATTTGCCAAAACTTACCATATCTTCCTCTTGATGTCTCCCATATTGGATTACATTTCTCTCCCCATAAGGCTGTCATCTTATTTTGTGTCCTTGTTACCTTTCTCCGTGATTGTTTTGTCTCTTAATTGGTCTTACTGACTCAAGTCTCTCCCCACTTCACTCCATTCTCCACATATTTTTCTTAAGATCTTTTCTTCCAATGGCTCTTTTCCTTCTAGGATAAAATAGAAACTATTTACCTGTGAAAACTCTTCATGACCTATCTCCATCTTATCTTTCCAATCTCACTGGACATTATTTCCTTTCCAACATTCTTCAATCTAGCCAAATTGGCTTTCACTCTATATTCCATATAAGATAGTCCATTCTCTCTCTCTCTCTCTCTTTTCTATTGGCAGTTCTCCATGCCTGAACTCCCCATGCTTCTTCTCTGTTTTCTAGAATCCCACTCTTCCTTCAATGTTAGCTTGGACACCACCTTCTTCATGAAACCTTAAGAACCCCACAACTATTAGTGCTCTCCCTCCTAAATTACCATGTCTTTAACTCCTATAATTATTCTTTCAACTATAATACACATATCCATATAACATATTACTATGTGTATATATACATATTTACATTTATACATGCTGTCCTTATGTATTAATGTATTATCTCCCTTATTAGAGTATAAGTTCCTTGCAAGTAATAATTGCTTAACTTTCTGTATTTGTATCTTCAAGACCAAGTGCAGTATTGATTCATTGTGACTACTTGATAAATATTTTTAAAATTAATTTCAAAAACCAACCTTTGTCAAAGACCATAGGTTCAAAGGCCTAGATCTGGAAGAGACTTCAGAGATGATCTAATTCAATCTCATCATTTACCAATTAAAAATAAGCAAAAAAAAAATTAAAGGAAATTAAGTGATTTATTCAAGGCCACACAGGTAATATCAAGAATAGGGATTCACATCCATTCTTTTGATTCTATAGTGAATACTCTTTTCCCTGAACTTAGGTGGCTTTGTCATGACAATAAGAGGAAACCTTGATCTATCTACTGGATTTCAGGTTCCAGGAAACTAGGACAAGGCAAATTCTCACTAGAAGCTGAATATACCTAGAATGTCAGTTTTTTGGGGGAGGATATAGGACTGAGACCTAATAAAGAATAACGTTTCTGGGTAGAGTCATGTATGTACTTGTGGACATATTTAAATCTCTCATTCTAGTTTTGGAATTCTGGGGACTTATTAGAGAGGAAGAGATTCTGTGGCAGGTTTTTATGGTGGTCAGCTACTAATGCTATTTGTTACCTGCCTGGGAAATTTTCTTATGAAAGATATATATTGGAATATGAGTAATGGGTAAATCATTCGAATAGGCTACCCTAGCTAAATTGTAATGAAGCCTTGACTCAAATTTAAATGATGCTACAAATCAATCAAAACCAGTTTGAGAAAATGTTGATGCCCACCTTTAAAAATGTAACATATAGAATTACATAAGTCCCCCAATGATATTACTGTATTTCAAAATGAAACATTTTATTACATACTATAATACTGTCCTACCAGCATTTTCCAAGCCACCCTAAAACAATTTTTGTTGTTTTTCCTTCATAATTTACTGAGTGATTTCTCAGTGTTGATGTTTAAATAAAAACACAGGGTGTTTGTTAATCTGAAGGACAGATGCTATCAATATTAGCCAGAAGGTATTCAAAAGTATCCCGTGTAGTGAGTGCTGAATTTCACTTGTGGTAGGCTTTAACAGTTTTTTCTATGAAATGCTATAGTGTTTTCAAATAATCTCTTTTTTTTTTTCCAAGAGAGGTGGGCTGGATGGTTCAATTCTAACTTTTCCTTATGAATATTGGAAATGAAAATGAGTGTTTCATTAGGTAGACAATGTTTCTGGCTTGGGAGTGACACTTCTGATGGCAAAAGAAATGCATGAGTATCTGACTCAATTTATCACTGAGAATTCAAAGTTAGGAAACAGTGAAAGAGAACCTTGGTGTGCAAGCTGAGTTAAGGGGAGGTAAGTTTTAGTGATAATTGGGCATTCATTTGAAGAAAGTAAGCAAGAACATTAAATATATCCAGTTCCATATAAGTGCTATGGGAACTTTGACATCTCTGGCCTGAACAGGCTTGCAATTTATCTCCAAGATATTCCACACACATCCCTTCCTTTGAACTCAGAGAGTAACTTCCTTTAGCCCTTCATCATCTTTTGCCAGGAATATTAGAATAGTCTCCAAGTTGTATGACATGCTTCAACTCTTTCTCAATCTCAGTTCATCCTTTACAGTTACCTAAATCATCTTTCTAAGGAGCAAATCTGACCATATCATTACCCTGCTCCAATCAAATGAGATAATATTTTTAGTGCTTACTACAACTCCTGGAACATTTGTTGCTATTCAGTTATTTCAATTGTGTCTTATTATTTGTCATTAAATTTGGAATTATCTTGGCAAAGTTACTGGAGTGGTTTTCCATTTCCTTCTCCAGCTCATTTTATAGATGTGGAAACTGAGGCAAACAGGGTTAAGTGACTTGTCCAGGGTCACACAATAAGTATCTAAATGCTGAATGTGAACTCAATTCTTCCTGATACTAGGGGGCCATCACTTCATCCATTGCACAATGTAGCTGTCCCTACATAGTAGGCTTTTAATAATCGCTTCCTCTTTTTTCTCTATATTTCTTTTAGTTTCATTATAGGCAAGCAAATCCCTTCTTTCTGGGCCTCAAAGTTGGAATGATTTCTAAGGCTTCTTCCTTCTCCAAATCCTTTTATATAGAACAGTAGAGTAGGGGCCAGGGTTTAGATCCTCTATCTGATTCTATTTTTTTAAACCTTTACCTTCTGTCTGAGAATAAATACTATATATTAGTTCATGGGCAAGAGAGCAGTGAGGGCTAAGCAATGGAGGTTAAGATACTTCTCCAGGGTCACATTGCTAGGAAATGTCCGAGGTCCAATTTGAACCTAGTATCTCCCATGTCTATACTTGACTCTCAATTAACTGAGCCACCTGCCTGCCCCTCAGATAAGTATCTGAGCCAGAATTTGAACCCATTTCTTTTTTTTAACCCATAACTTCTTAGAATCCTTAATAACTATCAGTTCCAAAGCAGAAGAGAGATAAGAGTTAGGCAGTTGAAGTTAAGTGATCTGCCCAAGGTCACACTGCAAGGAGTATCTGAGGCCAGGTTTGAATCCATAAACTCCTCCAAGTCTGGCTTTCTATCCACTGAGTTACCTGGATAACTACCGGTGTCTAATTCTAACTGTTATGTAAGTATAAGCAGTTCACAGAATCTTAGATTTAGATGGGACCATGGAAGCTATCTAGTCTCTTAAGAAGTGAACTAGTATTCCTCTTCTAGGGCAACAAAAAGTAAGGGTTTAAAAAACAAAAAAAGAATCAGATGGAGCATCTAAATCCTGGATCCTACTGATATTAAGCTTTTGTTTTGTTTTGTTTTGTTTTTTGGTCAGAGGCACTATGAGCCTCAGTAATTTTTCACCTAAAATGTTTTCAACCACCCAGCAGACTTTCTGAAGGGTTAAATTATCTTTTTTGTCCTATTAACCATTATAATAAATGCAAAACTGTGGACCTGTGTATCTGCAATTTTACAGCATATCAAACTCCTGCGTGAAAAAAAGTACCTTTCAGATCAACAACTACTCTATAGCTTCCCAGATAATTTGGGTCTCAGGTAGCATTTGAATCCAGATCTTCCTGCATCCAAGACACATTTCTTATCCAGTGTGCCATACTGTCAGAATTGTGTATTCTCTAATACATGAACTCAAGAATCATGCAGATGTGTTGAAAGACCACTAGAATGACAGAAAACACTCTCAGCCCATTATATTCTGGGATAGCTCTAATTATTATAATATTTTGTCTTGCATTAAGCTTAAATTTGTATCTTTTCAACTTCTACCTGTTACTTCTAGTTCCACCTTTTGGGAATAAGCTAAACTTGTCTAATCCATATTCCAAAGGACATGTCTTCAGTTGCCAGCAGAGATGTGTTTTTTTGTTCCCTACTTTTTTCTGGACTATTTTTCATCCTGGTTGTCCTCCTTCAAGACACTCTCCCTATGTCAAAGTCCTGCCTAAAATATGGCACCTGAACTCCAGGTGTGGTCTGACTAGTGTAGATACCATTGAGTGATGACTCCCTCACCCCAGTTCTAGACACTCCCTCTCTTCTAATGCAGCCTAGGGTTTAATTAGCTTTGGAGCTCTGCCATATCACATTATATACTCCTACAGAGTTTATTGTCCATTAAAAAAATATCCAAATCGCTTTTCAGATGAAGGACTACCTAACCATTTAGCCTATGCTGGCCAAATAGGATTAATAATACTTGTAATCTATGCCTCATAGGGATATTGTGAAGATTAAATAAGATAAAGCACCATATAAATGTCACTTATGATGATACTATTAAATTACCATGTGAATTTGTAGAAAACATGTCTCTAAAGGGCTTCTAAGGATAAATCTATCTAAAGTATGTAAATAAAAGTACTGTATGTATATGTACACATACAGAGAGAGTTCTGGCTCGCCTTACTTTTCTAACTTTGAATCTTTCCTTAAGAATTTACGACTCCTTGAAGTAGAAAAAAAAGACAGTATTTATATTTGGTCTCTGTGACTCAGTCTGAGTCTACAATAATTCATGCCCACACACAGAATCAGGAAAAGAAGATAGCTGACTAATTCAGGAGGTCTCATCTTTCTATTGAGGAAGAAAAGGAAGGTTATACTGGTTTCTTCTTCTTATCTATTATCTATATGTGTGAAATTTTGCTCATAGGTTTTTTTCTTTAAGTTCTTCTGCCTTAGAACAGATACTAAATATCAGTTCCAAAGCAGAAGAGTGACTAGGCAGTTGAGGATGAATGACTTGCCCAGGGTCACAAAGCTAAGAAGTGTGCATGATCATATTTGAACCTAGGACCTCCTGTTTTCAGGCCATTGGGCTACCCAGCTATTTCTGTATCTATAGTATTTCAAGCTCAACCACAAATAAAGAAAAAGAAACTTGTTGTTTGACTGATTCTAAAGGTCTTATACTTCTGTTGAGGAAGGGAAGGAAGGTTGTATCTGTTATTTACTCTTATCTTCTACCTATATCTATGAAGTTATGCTCATCAATTGTTAAGGAGTTTGTGCTATATTAGCCAGAAAAATGAAAGGTTTACTTTAGATGCATTTTCTAATCAAAAGTCTGAACAAAAACAAAATGTGCTAACCTCTGGGGATATAAATAGAAAAGTGAAACTGCCTTCCCTGCTCTCAAAGAGCTTATATTTGAATGGGGAGGAAAGCATTTAAAAAGGAGCTAGAGGTGGAAAGGGGCAGAAGGAATAGGAGGCAAGTGGCATGGTTTCTAAATGGTTGGGAAATGCAATGGTGATACACTTTTGAACAAGATAATGTGGAATTTCATCTATCTGATTCTAGGCTCCCAAAAGACTAGTAGGAAGTAGAAGATAGAGTATAGGTGACATGGTTTGGAGCTATGTTCTGGCCTAGGTCTGACTCAGGCCAGTGTTGTGATAGTTTAGATTCAATACTAGAATAAAATGAGACACTCATAAGTTAAGAAGAAACTTACTTAGCTCTAGTTGGATATTCAACAAACATAAGGCACTGTGAATACCATAAATTGATTGAAGTTCCCTTGCTATATTATTCATTATGATTTATAAGTCTAGTCTTGGCTTTCTTCTTGGCTGCTTTGAGCTCAGGTGATGAGGAAGTGCTTGTCGACAGTGTGAGCCCTTGGTCCCCAGGGGAAACACCCCCCCCCAAAAAAAGCCCAACCTAACTGGATATGGGGGAGGGGATTTGGATATTGCTCCCACTAGGAGATCTGTGTAGGAAGGAGTTAGGAACTGGTTTTTGGCAAGATAAAATTAGTCACCTATCAGCCTATGCTCCCAAGAGTAAGAATCTGAGTTCTGGTGTGAGGCTGAGGAGGGCTATAATACACTTAGGTAGAAGGGTTTTATAGTTAGTGGAGTATTATCCCTAAAGTTTATTGGGCTAGAAGACAGCTCGTTTTGAATTCCACACTGAAAATATGTGGGTTCTGCAAATGGTGTGGTCAATCACAAGAACATGTGTCATTGGTTTAGAATTTAAATTATAATTTTAAAAGTCATGCTGTTATTGTAATGAGCCAAATTGGATTTTATTTGAACTCAATTATTCAGTTACGTAAAGTGTGCTTCTCTTGATTCCTGTTATAAAACTGACATTAGTTCAAGGAAATCAATTGTAATGATTTCATTTTCAATGCATTTATTGCATTGAATGCATTTTCTTCCTCTTTAACAGTGTTGTATATTAGGAAGAACACTAGGCTTAACAGTCAGAACGCTTGAGATTCAAGTTCCCATTCTGACACTAGTTATAAATATGAATGATTTTGTTTTCAATTTATTTTTTAAAAAGCCATTACCTTCTTTCTTAAAATTGATAAGTATTGATTCTAAGGGAGAAGAACAGTAAGAGCTAAGCTATTGGGGTTAAGTGACTTAACTAGGTACAAACAGCTGTTAAGTATCTGAGGTCAGATTGGAATCCAGATCCTTCCAACTCCAGGACTGGCACTCTTGCTTTTACCTTGCTGCCCATGACTTTTACCACTTATGTTCTCAAAGTTTGTTACCTCACCCATAAATGTGATAATAATACCTGTACTATCTACCTCATAGAGCTGTTGTAAAGATTCAATGAGGCATGAGAAGCAGTGAAGTATAATGAAAAGGATATTGGACCTGGAGTTGGATGATGGGTTCAGGTCTCAGTTCCTTTAGTTACCAGCTACATGAATTCCAGCTCTTATATAAATGACCCTCTGTCATAGGTTTGATAAAGTACAAGGTACCATATAACTCTCAGTTATTACTGCTCAGCATGAAAATTGAAATGTTGCTCATAACTCCTATCCCCTGATAGAATGTCAACTTTTTTAAAAATTAGAAAAATAATTAAAATATTTTCATTTAATTAATTTAGAATATTTTTCCATGGTTACATGATTCATGTTCTTTCCCTCACCTCATTCCACCCTCCTCCCTTGCCAACACACAATTCCACTGGGTTTTACATTTGTCATTGATAAAGACCTATTTCTATATTATTGATATTTGCACTTGGGTGATCATTTAGAGTCTACATCCCCAATTACATCCCCATTGAACCATGTGATCAAGCAGTTGTTTTTCTTCTGTGTTTCTATTTCCACAATTCTTACTCTGGATGTGGTTGGCATTCTTTCTCATAAGTCCCTCAGAATTGTCCTAGATCATTGCATTGCTGCTAGTAGAGAAGTCCATTACGTTTGATTGTACCACAGTGTTATCAGTCTCTGTGTACAATGTTCTACGATTCTGCTCCTTTCACTTTGCATCAATTCCTGGAGGTCATTCCAGTTCCCATGGAATTCCTTCAGTTCATTATTCCTTTCAGAACAATAGTATTCCATTACCAGAAGATACCACAGTTTGTTCAGCCATTCCCCAATTGAAGGGCATCCCTTTTTTTCCAATTTTTTGCCACCACAAAGACTGTGGCTATAAATATTTTTGTACATGTATTTTTCCTTATTATCTCCTTGGGGTATACACCCAGCAGTTGTATGGTTGGATCAAAGGGCAGGCAGTCATTTAAAGCCCTTGGGGCATAGAATGTAAACTTCTTAAGGGGAGATACTGTCTTGTCACATAGTAATTACATTCATTCATTCATTCATTCATTCATTCATTCATTCATTCACTCACTCACTTATTCTTTGCATTGTATCCTATAAGAATTTAATCACAAAAAATAGCTCCTATTATCTAGAGATTGAAAGGAACTTAAAGTTGATCTGACAAACCTCACACATCTTTCCTCCTAGTCTTACAATTTAGGAAACAGAGGAGTGAAATTATTTTTGCCAAGGTCCTAACTATGGTAAGTAGGAGAATCAGGATTTAAATCCACATGAACTATTTCCAAATGACTCCTACCATTACAACATGCTAGGAAAGAGGTAGCTAGTAAAGCTTCAATTAAAAATATTTGCAAGATTAAATTCTTTATCAATCATTTACAAATTAATACTGTACATGCTTTGTAATGTTATAATCCTTTCACTGGAATCCTCCCAGGGTGAAAGTTTTTCTGTAGCAGTAATTTAGGTCCATTTGGAGGTATGCTAAGGTCCCAGTTAGCAAATTATAGTTGGTGTGCAGTTAATGATATCCTAGTATAGTAAAGGAGTTAATGTGCTTCCCAAAGTGCCTAATTCATTCCCAAACAGTAACATATACTCGGGGAAAATCTGACTAAGTACTATTTACACTGTGACATTATAGATGTGTAATTATCTTTATACCCAAAATTCTCAGGAGCCAGAAAATGATGCACAATGGATACATTTGAGTTTTGCAATTTGTAACTTGCTTGTGTAGTTCCATACATGATGAAATGCCTCTTTCCTTGCTTTTGGTGAAATTATCTATTTTTTGTGTGTACCAGATTTCTGGGAGATATGATAACGTTTTGGATGGTTATTTTTCTGAAGGACAGGGGCCAACCTACAAATAATGCACCAGCTAGAGAGCAGAATGCTTTATAGTTGGCCACCATTACCTACTACATTCCAAAGATGTGACGTGTTCTCTAGTTGGGGTCAACAATAGGACTGAGGTCACTAGAACTAGGTTTTGGTAGGAGGAAAATAAAAAAAATAGTTTTGTCTGAGCTTTATGGAGACACACATACAGAAACCAGACTCTGAGGCAAAGTCTTTTAGAGCAACATATATTTCTGAGTCATGTTGAAACCAGAGAGGAGTGGGCAATGAACAAAAACTAAGGAAAGAAATAAACTAATCTATGTTTAGGGAATATAGTGACCGAAGAGAAGGGAAAAGAAAGAAATACCTTTTCCATTTATAGAAAAAATTCTCCAAAATCACAAATAAAAGAAAGGCAAGTAAAACAGTTCTTTAGTTCTATCTCATATCCAACAGATTGGCAAAATGGGAAAAATATCATAATAAAAGTTGTTGGAAGAATTGTAGGAAATCAGGCATATCAATACACGATTTGGTGAGTTGTGAACTGGCATAAATATTGTGTAAAACAATTTAGATTACATTCCAATTCACTTAAATGTGCACATGATTTTGACACAATGATATTACTAGGAGGCATAAACTTTAGAGGTAAATGGCAGAAGAGAATGATTCATAGGTACAAATATGTTTATAGCCAAGAATTAGAAACAAAGTAGATATTTTTCAATTTGAGAATGACTGAAAAATATTTTATATAAATATGATGAAATCCTTTTGTGTCAGAAAAATACAATATGGCAGACTCATAGAAAACCAAGAAAGACTTGAATGGACTGATAGAGTGAAAGAAGCAGAAGTAGCAGAATAATTTACTCACTGACCAAAATGATGTAGAAGAAAACAACTTTTCAGACTTTTGGTCAAAGAACTTTGGAGTTTGGCTGAAGGAGTTGCTACAATTCTTCTAATTTGTTTCCCACCCCTCAATACCAACTGCACAATGTCCAGACTCTTTCGTTGTACTGTGTGTAATGTATATACTGTTTGAATGACCATAATTTAGAATAATAAATTGAGAACAAGAAGAGACCTTTAAGACTATTAAGATAACCCTCTCTTTTTTAATGAGGCTCAGATATATTTCTTGTCATATAAATCAAAAGGATTTGATTGTAACTGTCAGTTCCCCTATTTCTAAACCTCACATTACACATTATAGTACTGCTCATAAGATGACAAATTACCATGTAATAATAAGAGAAGTTAATTTTTTGTTATGAACAGAATATGTAGTGTTTTGAAGTATCCAGAAGTCATCTTTTCCACATTTTCATTAGAATGCTTGAATATGTAGCCAAATAGGCCTGTGATTCTTTCATAAGTAATAAACGTCAATGATATCAGTGTTTTGCCTTTGCAAGTATACTGTAAGGTAATGGGCAGGTAAATGAAATATTTTACTTCTTTTTGCAGGATAATGCATTTTTTTCCTATAAAGAGGATACTATAGAACTTCAAAGATCTATAATTTCATTGGCATGAGCCCTTCCAAAGTCGGAATGATGGAGGCATTTTTGAATGCATTTTTGAGTTGGAAGAGGCCTTATAGGTCATCTGGTTCAACCTTTTCTTTTATAGAGGAGAAAACAGAAAAGGAAGTTAAATTAATTGCCCAACATCACAGAAATAGAAAAATAGAAGATTCAAACCCAGGTTCTGTAACCCACCAATACTCAACCTGTTGTTTCATATTCCTTACTCCACTCCAATAGAGTAGCCTTAATAGATGGCAGAAAAAATCATCACTAGCAGCCAATCTGCTATTATAATATCCAGGTTGAGCAGAACTGCTCAGATCTTACACTCCACCATAGATAAATCCAGATTAACCAGAGCAACCTCTAAACTACAAGGGAATGTCAAAATAGGAATTTGACAGAGGACATGATTAGGAAAACATGATTAAAATGTTTTCAAATAATACTGTGTTCATTTTGAGACTTATTATATGGCTGTTTATTACATGGATGGCAATTTCAAAAATAATAAAACTGCAATACATGGCAAGTTAAGTTGGCATTTTGGGTGAGGAGTTAGAGACCTTTCTTACTGTTGTATGTTTCCTTCTTTATGTGATGGTTCTTAGTCATTTACAGGGTTCTTCAATAGTGGAAGATTTAGATCTATTATTTCAGCTGGCCCATCCTTGAGACAATCACTATAGGAGCTATTAAGCCAGTGGTTACATTGATGCAGATATAAGGGTAGTGGACCATCGGCTCTTTTCTTAAATTGGAATAGGGCTGTAGAATTGATTGAAAAAAAGACTTGAGTCAGAGTAATATATGCCAACAGGTCTTTACATGTATGCCTTTAGCTTTCAACCTTCCTATTCCCATTGTAATCGCCTGCAATCTAGTTATTGTCTCCATCTTTAATTTGGCTCTCAAACAACCTTACTCTTTCCTTAATCCACACTTAGGCCTGACTAGAGATTACTTGCTATTTCCTATTCTATTTCTGCTTTCTTATAATTCATACCTTTACACAAGCCATCAATCATTCTTAGAATACAGGTCCTCTGACTTTTTCATTTGTTGAAATAATTATTTTCATTAAAAATCGATCTGAGGTGTTACCTTCTTCATGGTTCATTTTTAAAATTATCTAGTTAAAATTGATTCCCACCTTCCCAAAGTATCTCTCAAGTACCTCTATGTGACTTGTTTTTGGTGAGTGGGATAGGTACAGTACAAAGCTATAATTTTACTGATAGAAGAAGCCTGGGTACGGAAAATCCTTCTAACAATGCAAATGAGAAACTTTTCTGAACATTATACAGTCTGACCTCTACTAATATTTTAATTCATATATATTTTACCCTCCCCTTTCCCCTACTAGATAGTAAGCTTCCTGGATGCAGTAATGATGTAATTTTTATCATATTGTCCTCAGTGCCTATCACAATGCCCTGCTCATAGTTGGAACTTGGTGAGTATTGGATAAATTGAACATCATTCATTGTTTGACTATGGTTCTATGCCATTAAATAAACTATGGTCCTTTTAAGATGGAGACATATAAGAATTTATTCTTAGGGATTTTCTTCTTTACCCTTTATTTCCATCACTGTCACTGATAGGTGCTATAGGAAGTGATAAATATGAACAGAGAAGCATTGGATGACTTAAGCGAATTGTAAAGTGAAGAAAGTGGAACCTGCAAAATGATGTACACAGTTTCCATAACAATCTAAATGGAAAGAACAACAAAACAACTGAACATTAATGAGTTACAACTATACTGATTGCTTGGTCCCAAAGAAGAGAAATGAAAAAATACCCCCTTCTCTATGAATATGCTGGGAGCTATGGGGGTAGATTACCTTATACCATGTCAACCTTTTTTATTTGTTGATTAGTTTTGCTAGACTCTTTCCTTTTCTTTTTTATTCTTTGTTAAAAGAGGAAGCTACAGTCTATCTAGGAGGAAGTTGTGGGAAGAATATATTCGGAAATATGAGTGATATAAAAACAAAACTTATCACTAATTTATTTTAAGTGGATTGAAAAAATTGCCAAAAGCCATAGGTGAAAGTATAAACATTTTAGCCTCTGATAGTTTTAAGGCTTACAATAACATTAGGTAGCAGGTTTGAACATTCAAAACAAGAATGACGTTGGCTTGAAGCCTATGATTTCTTAGTGGTTTTGAACTTTAGAACAGCCTTGAGATCATCACTGTTAGGAAGTTAAAAAGTAGCAGAAAAAAGGAGAAACAATATGCATTTTAACTTAAAATTAAAGGGCTTTTAAGTAGAGTTGTTTTGGAAATTTGTAATTTGAAGAGACTGTTAACAGAAAAGGGGAAAAAATAGAGACAGAAGGTATGACTTCAAAACCATTTTGTTAGAGTGAAGAAAGAGGAAAAAGGAAAGAGGAGGTGAAAGTATATTTTGTTTACCAAGGTTTAGCTGCTTTTTTCTGTGTGCAGCAATGTTATCCTGGAGAAACCTTTGTAGTAGTTTATTTCACAGTTGGTTGTATTTATCTCACTAAATATGAAAAGAGAAGAGGGGGAGAAAAACCCCAGCAGCTTTTTTAAAAGAAATCATTTTTGGTCACAGAATACTGTTTTTCAGCTCCTTTATGAACTGTTAAAAAATTCTGTAAAAACCAATGTGTAAACCATTTGATTCTATGGTGAAAAAGCATACACTTTACTATCATTATATTGAGAAAGTTATGAAAGTTTGATCTATAGAATCTGATGAAAAGAAGGGAAAGCAAAGAGAGAGGAGGGGTAGAGGAGGTGAGGAAATAAAAAGGGAGGAGAGGGAAGGGAAGGGAAAGGAAGAAGATAATCTATGCAGACAATATAATATTCTTTTTAAATTATTTATTTATTTTAGCATTGTTTGAAAATTTCCAGTTCCAAATTCTCCTTCCCTCCTACCCCCTAACCCCCCCAGAAGACATGCACACATATCAGTTATACATGAAATCATGAAAGATCTATATCTATATGAACCATATTGCAAAAAAAGATAAAAAAAGATGAAAACTATACTTCAATTTGCTCTTAGTTTGTCAATTCTCTTTTTGGAGGTAGATAACACGTTTTTTTCCTCATGAGTTCTTTGGAATTATCTTGGATTATTGTTTTAATAAGTAGCCTTATGTTTTTCATAGTTGATCATCATCACAACATTGCTGTTACTGTGCACAGTGTTCTTATTTCATTTAGATCTTGTCATGGTTTTTTCCTGAAATTGCTCTCCTAATCATTTCTAGCACAATAGTGTTCTATCACAATTACATTCCAAAATTGTCCAACCATTCCCCAATTGATTAGAATTCTATCCAATTCTTAGCCACCACAAAAGTAGCTACTACAAATCTATCTATCTATCTATCTATCTATCTATCTATCTATCTATCTATCTATCTATCTATCTATCTATATCTTCTTATTCTTTTTCTTTGATCGCTTTGGAGTACAGATCTATTAGTGGTATTGCTGGACCAAAGACTATGCACAGTTTTATAGACCTTTGGGCATAGTTCCAAATTGTTCTTTTGAATGTTTGGATCAATTCACAACTCTACCAAGAGTGTAGCTATTTTTTTACTCAACTCCTTTCAGCATGTGTCATTTCTGATAGGTGTGAAGTGGTACTTCAGTTGTTTTGCATTTTTCCAATTAATTCTCCAATTAAATAAATTCTTAAATAAATTCTCAAAGTAATAGTGATTTAGAGTATTTTTTTCATATGACTATAGATGACCTTGATTTCTTCTGAAAGCTGTCTGTTCATAACATGTGACCATTTATCAGTTGGAGAATGGCTCTTATTTTTGTAAAATTCAACTCAGTTCTCTATGTATTTAAGAAACAAAGCCTTTAGCAAAGACATTTATTATATTTTTAAAAATATTGCTTCAGTGTCGGTGGTATCTTTTAGTATATATAACTTCCCTGATTATCCTTTCAATTGGTCTCTTTTTGCTTTTGCTTTGTCTGTCTTTTTTACTTCAGCTAAAGCATATTTGATTCTGCTTCAGTCCTTTATTTTAATTTGGTGTGTTTCTGTTTTCAGTTTGTTTTTATAAACAATATATTATTGGGTCCTGGTTTCTAATGCATTCTACTTTCTGCTTCACATTCACAGTTATGATTACTGTGTATTTCCCTCCATTCCATTTTCCATTTTCTTCCTTCCCTTCTTTCTTTCTTTCTTTCTTTCTTTCTTTCTTTCTTTCTTTCTTTCTTTCTTTCTTTCTTTCTTTCTTTCTTTCTTTCTTTCTTTCTTTCTTTCTTTCTTTCTTTCTTTCTTTCTTTCTTTCTTTCTTTCTTTCTTTCTTTCTTTCTTTCTTTCTTTCTTTCTTTCTTTCTTTCTTTCTTTCTTTCTTTCTTTCTTTCTTTCTTTCTTTCTTTCTTTCTTTCTTTCTTTCCTTCTTTCCTTCTTTCCTTCTTTCCTTCTTTTCTTCTTTCTTTCTCTCTTTCTCTCTCTTTCTCTTTCTTTCTCTCTTTCTTTCTCTCTTTCTTTCTCTCTTCCTTTATCTATCTTTCTCTAATTTCCATCATTATCATTAATAGTAACAATAGTTATGATGATGATGATGATAACATGCTAGATATGGAATTAGGAAGATCTAGGTTCACGCTCTGTCCCTGAAGCTTGCTGTCTCTGAAAATGGATGTAAGCCCTCTGAGTCTCTATGTTACATATGGATTGTGATTTCTATCTTACAGAGGAAGTTCTGATAAGTTCTTGAATATTGAAATTGCCGAGAGATTCCAGTTCAACTATGGGTTGAGGGTTCCTTCCAACTTTGAGATTCTGTGATTCTGTTATAAGCTATGAAGAATAAACAAAGAGCAGTCTCCAAGATACCAGATGATTCATCTTTGGAGGACTTAAAGAAGAGTATGGACAATTATTGTGTAGGTGGGATGGGAGTTGAGGTTTGTACTGGCAGAAAGTTCAGTACTGGTAGAAAGAGTATCCATACTAATGGAACCCCCAGTTCTATCTAAATAAGTGTTATTTCCAATTTTAACAATCGATCTTTGGTTTAGAACAAATAGAATCCCACAGAATATCTGATTTCATATTCTGCATTGTGTATGTATGTAGTTAATACTAGCAGTATGAGAAGGGCTTGAGAAGTATATTCATAGTAGACAAAAAAAGGAGAAGAAATATAAAATAGATTAAAAATATTGAAAGCCTGGATAGAGCTGGCCTATAAAACACACAGATTGTTTTAACTGTGAAGAGAAACAAATTTGGCATGACGTGATTGATTCTGCTTCTCAAATACAATCTTAAAGACACAGGTATTGTTTGCTGAAAGAGAAAAGAAATGGAAAGGCAAAAAAAGATTCAGAATTCTAGAATTTTAGTAAGGCTTCAAACAGAAAGGATGGGGAGGACAGGTAGGGGTTAATGGTTAATGGTTTTTGCTGTGAGATTTGAGGTTGAGATGAACTTGGCATATATTTGGTTGGCAAATGAGTTGCGTTTATGTACTTGGCTACAAGCCAGAATTACAAAGGGAAAACAGAATTATAAACCATTTTAGATGTTAGCTAAATTTTTAGCTGTTCTGCATTAAGCAGTCTAGCGTACTCTTTGTCTTTGTCTTGCTAGATAATTAAATTAGCTCATTTGGGAATTGCTCATCCTAGAAAGGCATACAATAAAAGTTCATTTACTTTTCTCTATATATAAATACAATTTTACAAAGTAGTTTGAATCCTCTGTGAAAAGAAATAAGAAAACTGTTGTCTTGCCAGACAACAACTCTCATCATTTTTCTTCTTCCATACTTCAGAAAGTTCTCTGAAAAGATTAAGGGCCAAAGTAGACAGAACTGTCTGAAGACTCTGGAAGGAGTCTTGTGGCAGAACTTGACTTATGGCAGAATTTCCCTTAATTATAACCAAAGTATGCTTTGATATAATTAGATGGATTCCAAGAAGGTTCCCCTGTCAAAAATATGTTTCCTTAAATTCTATTACTGCAGAATGATTTCTATGAATTAATTAACTCCTTTAAAAAATAGAACTATATCTGGAGAGTTAATAATTTATTAATCCAGAATCCCACTATTGGCACTCTAGCATTAAGTAATCCAACCAGATGTTTTGTTTTAATTTTTTTGAGTTTTATTGGAGTATGGGAGAGAAAGAGGTAATTTTGGTCCTATCTGTTAGAGATAGCCATTAGGTGGTACAAAGATGCTGGCAAAATGTGGTAGGGGGAGGAAAGAAGTGATTCCAGGATTGGGAAGGGAAGGGAAATTCAAAAAGGGATGGCATAGCCATTAAACTTCTCCTGATTGGTAATTTTTCTTAGACCTTCTCTCTAGTTATATATGTGGAGGGAAGACAATTACCTTTCCATGGCTTCTCTTCAATGAACCCTTCTGCTCTGCTAGTAATTCTGAAAGACATCAGAAATCAAGGGAAGTCAAGAATCAGGCAGTCAGTAACATTTACTGATTCACTCATCATGTACTGAGCACTGTGTTAGGAAGAAACCCTGGTCCTTGCCTTTCCTGAGCCAATAGTATCAATAGCAAAGACAAGACAGACTGCAAAGAAAATAAAACAATGACTGCTGTAAACACTCTCCTGACATGTAAACATCTATCTAAGCATTACAGCTATACATGAGCTTGAAGGGTTGCCAGAACATAGTCTGCTCCAGGTGGGAGGAGGTGTTTCTAGTAGGTATTCTGAAGGAAGCAGAGCTCACAGTTTAACAGTGATCAAGTAGTCTCTGTCAGGGAAATGAAGTGAATGTAAGCTTGAGAATTGGAGAGGACAGGTGTTCAATTGGACATTTGATAATTTGGCTCTTCAGAGACGAGAATATAACTTGAAGCAAAGCTTAGCCAACACTGAAAGGCCAGGGTACAAGCCGTGAGATGGAAGAAAAGAAGTGAGAAATGAGGAAAGGAAAATTTAGACATGGAGAAAAAAATGAGATCCATATGTGGAAGATAAAAGCTAATATTACAGAATACTTTAAGGCTTTTTGAAAGCTTTTAGCTACATAATTTCATTTGATCTTCAAAGCAGTCCTGTGAAAGAGATGTTATAATTAATCCCATTTTATAGATAAGCAAACTGAGGCCCAGAAAGGTTAAATAGACTTGGTAGGGTTCCTTTAACTAATTTCATAGTAGAAGCAGGATTGATAATTAGGTCATCTTGATTTCAAGCCCAGCACTCTACATTTGGCAGCAGGAATGGTAAAGTGACACCGAGCATTGTCTCAGGAACTACTCAGAGGTTAATGGAATATGAAGGCCCTATAAGCATGAGGAAGGAGTGGCCAACATGGGGGCCACCATGAGCATTCTTATGAACAGAGCTCAGACACTGTCTCTATGTTTCTGAATGTGGAGGAATGGGAGTGAAGTAGGGTGGGATACATCTCTATTACAATCATCAAGCTGTTCTTTAAAATGGTGTGACTGTGAAAAATTTGTATTGCATTAAGAGAGAAAAAATAAAGTTCAGAGAAAAAATAGTTATGATCTAATATCCTGAAATTCTACAAGCTAAAAATGTTTCAAGATGAAAGGAGAGCTCCAGGAAAATAAAATTCTGGCAACAAAATCATGAATGATCCTAGTTATACACAAAAGGGGAACATCTCTGAAGAGCTTCATGATCAACTCAAATGAAAAAAGCACATGCATAAAAGATGGAATACATAATAGGAAATAAAGAGTAACCAAAAAAAGAATATAAAAGATTTCTCTGGACCTATAAGAACAATATTTTGGAGATAACAACTATGATGAGGTGAATAAGAGTTAAGACATATACTAAAGCTAAAATTATGGCTTTTAAAACTTTATTTAAGGGGGCAGTTAAGTGTCTCAGTGGATTGAGAGCCAAGCCTAGACATGGTAGATCCTGGGTTCAAATTTGACCTTATACATGCTAGTTGTGTGACCCTAGACAAGTCACTTAACCCCAATTGCTTAATTGCTTAGCTCTTACCTCTCTTCTCTGTGACCTTAAATCAATATACAGTATTGATTCTAAGACCAAAGATAAAGGTTTTAAAAACAAACAAAATACAATTAGGATCACAAGGGCAGTAAGAATAGGATTGATCCACTTTGGGGAGGTAGATGACAATATTAATGGATGCTGTTGGGAGTAGGGAGATTCCTTAAACTATATATTGATTAGGTTGATAGTCTCTGTTAAGCCCTTTTATTTTTGTTTTGGATGAGGGTATAATTGTCAAGTTGCTCAAATATTAAATGGCACAAAGTGGGACAGATAACTGATGGAATAAAAATAAATGACAGAATCAGCATTTAAACAATTACATTGGACTGGAAAAAATGAACAAAATTATATCATATCAAATTTAGTAGGAATAAATCCACTCAACTGTTGTGTTCATATTCCTAAAGTACAATTCAAATCATGCCACTCATCTTCTCATTAAGCCTTTGTGGTTCCCTATTATTTCTAGAATAAAATGAGAAGCTCTTTAGATTACTTCTCTTTCATGCATCCTCTGTTTTAATCAAACTGAATAGAAATAGCAAACTGTTTTTTCTACATTACATGTGATTTCCTCCCTCTATACCTTGGAACAAATATGATCCTTTCCCATCTTCTCCCTTTGTAGTCCCTAGGATGCTCTATTCAAGTGTCATCTTCTACATGGGGTCTTTGAAGATCACCCATTCCAGTTGCATATATTTCCTTGCTTATCTGTTGTAGCCACACAGAAGAATGAAATGTAAGCACCTATGTAGCAGGGACTGTTATTTTTTTGTCCTTGTTTCTCCAATTCCTTACATATAATAGATGTTTGATAAATGTTCCTGGAACTGTACTTAATCAAAATCAAAGGAAGACTCAGTATAGACAAATATCTGAAGGACTGTCAGATGGAAGAAGTAGGCTATTCATTAAAACAGAGACATATGAAGAAACACACATATATGTATACCACATAGAAATGCTACTCTGTTGTGATAGAAACTCTTTCTCTATTTTTTTCCAAAATCACAGGGCTCTAAAATAAGCCACATTAGGAGCTAATCTCAAATCTTAGCAATGGGACTCTATTTTTATCTTGCTTGTATGTGTTGTCTTTAGTCAACCCTATCACAGCAAAGAGGATTATCAGGACCATTTCTACCTTGCTGCTACCACAACTCACCTCCCCTACTTTCTTAACTGTGTTGATATAAATATAAAAATGTGAAATTGATTGTTTTGCCAAGTAGTAAATTTACTATCTTTCACTGAAGTCTTAAAGTAAGACTGGATAATCATTTGACAAGGATGCTATAAATGGATTCCTTAATAGCACAGGAAGTAGGGATGGTCAATCCTAGTAAAAGTAATACAATAAACACAATTAATATTTGGAAAAGTGACATATACATTGTCTTTTTTGAGCTTTCCCATATACATCTATGAGATTAATTTTGTCTCCATTTTATGGGTAAGGAAACTGAGGCTCAGAGAGGTCATGTTACCTCAATTATGAGTTTATGACTGAAAGGTACTTCATTTTCTCCCTTGTATTTCCTTTGGTAAATTGTTATTTGTGGATGAATTATGAAAAAAGAATGTAAGGGGGTAATCTGGGCTCTGATTCTTCTGAATCTAATTTCTATGTCTACTCTTACAAAAGAGAAAAGAAAGGAAAAACATTTTAAAAAGAGAGAGAGAAGGAGGCAGATTTCTGAGTAAAGAGATTATTTGGATTTCTACTTCCTATAGTACTGGAGGGGGCTCTGAGCAGCTAAGGGAGAGGAGAAGGCAGGTTTGGAAGCATTGGTTTCTCTCTCTCTGTCTCTCTCTCTCTCTCTCTCTCTCTCTTTCTTTCTCTCCTGTTTTTGTCTTTATCTCTGCCCCCCTCTTTCTCTCTTCATTTCTTCATTCAGTTTTTCTTCATTTCTTTGCATTTGTCTCTGTCTCAGAGTAACAGGATTGTGTTTTTTTTAAAAAACTATTTGTGTGTGTGTCTGTTTAAGACCTCTTATTTTATCCAAGAAAGACCCCTCCTCTTCTTTCAAATGATAATTTTATCAAGTGTATGAAATTTTATTTACCTTCATTTTATGAAGTAAATATCCCAAAATTAATACATCTAATGGTCTGGACAAGATTTGAAATTTGGGTAGCTATGAAGATGGTTTTTGGTGGTCCCTGCTATGATGAAAACTAAGTACATCCCTCAGTGACAAACACCTTTTGCCTTCAGAGCCATATGAAGTATAGTTTTGCTAAGTAGGTTAGCCCAGTGGAAAACTTCTGGGTGAAAGTAGATCTTTGGCTTGGGCAAATTTCATTCCAGACAGAGGAGATCAACAACTAGATATGGGAATGTGCTTGCAGAAAGCAGCAGGCTGGACCCTTAGATTAGTTCATCTCTACAGCTTGTTGGCCCCACAGCAGTTTCTCTTCTCTATAGATGGACTGTGTGGCTTATTATTGGTAATCTGAAATGCAATTTTTCTTTTAGAGAGCTTGTTGCAAGTACTATACCAGTGACACATGGACCAAATCCTACAACTAGCCAAGTTTCATTCCTAGCCATCATGTACAAGACCCAGGAAAAGGACACTTTCATTCAGTCCTTGTTGACACTAGATTCTCCCCACTCTGCCTGCAATTTTTATGTGTGGGAAGGCTTAATTTCCATAAAGTCACTGAGTAGGTCAATTTAAAGTTGGCTGAAAATTCTTAAACTCTCTGGCCCAGCTTCAAATGAGACTAAGTATCAAATGTCCCCTGAGCTTGATAGCAATCTTGTCCTTTAGGTCCAGTGGAATAAACCAAGCTACTATAACAACCCACAAACCAATAATTCAAGATGCCATTGATAGAACATAAAGAAGTCTGCAGCACAGGAGAGGCTATGAAACCCTGACATTATTAATTTCTTTGAACATAGAATCATAGATCTAGAACTTGAAGAAATGTCAGAGATCCCTTTATTTAATAGATGAAGGTCAAGGGTGGTTAAGTAATTTATCAAAGATCACATAGAGTGTAAGCATCGGAGGTCAGATTTGAACCCAGGCTCTCAAAACAATGTTATTTCCATTGTACTCTGCTGCCTTCTGGTTCCTTTTGATGATTTTTCTTTATTGCACTAGTGATTTATGGAGTAATAACTGACACGTTTGAAGCATTTTAAGGTCTACATAATACTTTTGTTAATAACAGCATTGTGGGGTAGGTAGCACCTGTATTACTATCTCAATTTTTCAGATCAATAGTTTATATTTAGAATGTTTAAACAAGATTTGAGCCCAGGTCTTCATACTAAAAATTCATTGTTTGTCCCAGTATACCATGCTGCCTTAAACCTTTATGGTTGCTGTGCAAGGCTTGCCCTATTTTACATTGAATATAAAGAAAAAAATATCAACTATGTCCTAAATCATCAACAAGAGTACTGTTAAAGAGGCAGAGACTCATCCTGGGCACCCTGGAGTGGAGTCTTACAATGAACTGGATGAAAGACCTGAGCAATAAAAGCAAAGCACTGGAATTTTCCCTCTACTATGGAGCCAAATCTTTGTAGAACCTCAACATGCTTAGATTCTAAAGCATAGAGTTATCTTTTCTACTCTTACTTCCAGGGTCAAATACGAAATCCTCTTTTTTGGTATTCAAAGTCCTTAATAACCTCTCTTCTCCCCACTGTATTTCAGGTCTTCTGATTTCTTATGCTCCACCTCTCATCCTGTTTTACATAGAAACATTGGCTTCTTTGCTGACCCTTGGACAAGATTCACCTTCTCCAAATTTCATGTATTTTCACTGGTTTCCTCCCATGCCTAGAATATCATTCCTCCTTATGCCTGCCTCCTGGCTTCCTTTGAACCCTGATTAAAATCCCTACAAGATTTTCTACAGGAAGCCTTTCTCAATTTCCGTTAATTCTAGTGCCTTCTTTCTGTTGAAAATCTAGTTTATTTTGTATATAGCTTATTTTTCAGAACTATTTGTACGTTATCTTTTCCATTAAACTATGAGCTTCTTGATATCAGAGACTGTCTTTTTAATCTTTATTTGTGTCCCTTGTGCTTAACTCTATGTCCAGAACATAGCAGACAATTAGAAAATATTTACTAACTAACTTTCTGACTTGGCCTATGTCTGATATGTATGAAACTGTTGCTTCTCTATACAATAGCTGCTTTTGTTCACCATTATTGTGAGCCACTATGATCACAAACTCTCTGCCTCTGCCTCTACCTTGATGTATTTGCTTTTTTTTTTAATGGATTATTTTTTTATTTTGGAGGCAAATAGGATTAAGTGATTTGCCCAGGGTCACAGAACTAATTAGTGTCTAAAGCTAGATTTGAACTCAGGTTTCCTGTACTCCAAGCCCAGCACTCTATCCACTTCAACACTTAACTCCCCCTGCAACCCTATCACCAGGCATTTACTAATAATTTAGCCCATTCCTCTTCACTTATGCACAGGGCACATACCCTTCTGCCCTTTTCCCTCTAATTCTATAGCATTAAACTCAAATAGAAATGGTGCCACTAAACCATACCAGTATCCCTGGTGGCCATATATTGATTCAGAAAACCACATATTAACACTCACTATGCTCTCTTGTGTTTTCATTGATTTGGATAATGTTCCCCATTCATATTTTAATATGGTTCTGGTGGGACATGTTGATCACCTCTGCCCTAACTCATCTACCTTACCTGAACACTAAATTCTAAACATTTGCAATAATTTGTGTCAAACAATGGGAATGATGCTGGAATTGGGAGAGTCAGGTGATGTAGTGGAAGTCATTGGTCCAGGAAGCATGACCACTGACTACTCTGCTTAATGGCTGTGTAAATTTGGGTTGTTTACTTTTTTCAGCCTAGTAAAATGGGGGAAATGATTCTTCCATTTCCCATCCTATAGGGTAATTAAGAAGAAAACCTTTTGTAAAACTTAAAATGCATTATTAAAGGGATCATGATTCCTCAACTACTCAATAAACAAATAGATCTATGACCTCACCCACATATTTTTCCCCTTCACCAATGTGAATTGTGAGCCATTCTTTTCTGTCATTCAGTGAATTCTTAGCTATAAGTGTTTTCTATAAGTCTAACACAAAGTTCTATCTGACATGCTAGTTAGGGACTTTCCTAATGACCTGTTATGCTAAAGTCAACAATGGAGTGCATGCAGTGTCCATGAGTAATCCCTTATACTTACCATGAGGTCAGTCCATCTCTTTTGATTCTACTTATTTGATGATATCATTCACAGCTGTTCACCTTCAAAATTCCCCATTTGTAACATGCTGAGACTGGTTGAAGCCCACCACGTACCTCTGCATCATCCTTCAATTCTTTAGAGATTGTAGGATTCCATAATTCAAAGCCATATAAAATCATCAGACAACTGGCATTTAAAATTCAGATCTTTCATTCACTAAGAAGCTTAGAATCATTAAAGCATCTTTGCAGGTTTTTCAAAGGTAATTTTGCTTATTCTCTTCCTTTTGTTAAACTCTGGACCCAATTTATTGTCTACCCTGCACTATTTAGCCAAGATAGACACTGATGGATGAAATTTATTTTGAAATTTATTCAACTACAAACACATCATAGATTAGACCACACAAGGGTGATTGTTACTGCTCGTAAAATACATTGGTATGAGAGGGAAATACTTCCTCCTGATACTACATAAGCCCTAGAAAACACACACACATATGCATGCAAACACACAAATACACCCTATAGCAAATGTTTCTCCATGAATACAAATAGAAAGGTAAATCATCAAGAGATGTATTTCAGACCTGCCTAATTTGATATTTTTGGCCCAATGCCTGATTTCCTTTATGTTGAAGTTATTTGGATATATGATCATTTGTGTGGTCAGTTGAGCATACTCACACTATTAATATAAAATATTATTTGTGTGTATAATATTTTACTGATTTTTTATACTTCTGACCTAGTGCTTAAAATATACTGCCATCACTTTCAAATAATACCTGATTTATTTAAAAAGGCAAAGAAGGCCAGTTGGTTTGTGCCTGATATATTTCTACATGTAATTTAATTATATTACTATGCTTCCTCTGAGCTGAAAGGAGTAGGGGCAACGGAAGTCTTGCATATTTAGAACTAGTGCTGGGGATTGCTATTTTATGTCAATTTCTAGGCTATATGATATGAAATTCATCTGTAATTCTTCTTGACACATGATATTTTCATGTAAAATATATTATTCTATTTAGGATGGAATGAAGTTTTTCTTACCTTCCATCTTAGAATCAATACTATGTATTGTTTCTAAGGCAGAAGAGAGGTAAAGGATAGGCAATGGAGGTTAAGTGACTTTCCCAGGGTCACAGGTATCTACAGAGTATCTGAAACAAGTTTTGAACCCAAGACTTCCCACTTTCAGGGTTGGCTCTTTTCTCACTGAGTTACCTTGCCATCCCCTGGAATGAGGTTTTCTGATTATATAACTGTTACTAGAATGTGTGGAAAAACTTGTTAGACAAATCTGTGTATTCCTCAGTAGTCATAATCAGTTATTCTATACTTTTTCTGTAATTAGATAAGCTTTTATTGAGCATTTACTAAGTTAGATATAATAGCAGGGTAATTGACTGGCTTTAATCCATAAGTAAAGTAGAGGGCTGTCTATCCCAAGCATATGAATGTCATGTGCTTGGTAGAATGGGTGGATGAGAATAATTTGTTTCAGTGGCCATGAAGGTGACTGAATTAGGCATTGTGGAGTACTTAGAGCTCAATCAGACATCAAAGATGCCAAGATCGTTTACTGCATCCTGGTTGTAGTTAGTTGTCTCGACTTTTGTCTTGTCGCTGGACTTTGATGACTCTGGAAGAGGAAATCAGGCTGATGAATTTGTGCAACTCTGCCAAACTGAAATTCAATTCATGCTCAAGTTAATACATTACTCCCTGATGTCATTGGTTCTCTTTGAAAATGAAGGATAAACAACAACTTAGTTAGATATGGTGGGAGGTAACAAAGGACAAGTTTCTACCTATGGAAATCTTAAATTATAAATTGGAGACAAGTTTCTTGACTAATTAACATTTTGTTCAAAAACTGCCAAATATAACCCTGATCACTCAATATTAAGAGTTACAACTATTATCATGTGGTAGTCTGAAGACGTTCTTAATATCAAAGAGGTGTGCACATACCAAAAAATGTTTGAGAAGCCCTGCTCCCATCAAAAAACTGCTCCTTCCAGCTGCTTTCCATAGGAAGCAATCACCATCCTTAGCTCCAGCACTAGTCCCTTATCCCCTCTTTCTTGTTGCTTTGTACCCTGGCCAGGGAACCCCCAGGGCTCTGTAGACCACACTTGGGAGGAATTCTGGCTTAGATGATGCATGACCAGGAAATAAAACACAATATATCAAATACTTGTCCCCACTTATCATATCCGAATTATGACAGCTACAAGGAAAATTACAGAAAAGCCAGTAATATAATATACTTGGCTCACATATTACATCATCTTTTAGTGAGGGCTACAGTGTTCTTGTGGTATATGGTATACATCTTAGTGAAGTGAGTTCTTTGCCCATGGGCTTTGGTCTGTGGTATACCACTTTAGAAAGATGAAGGTGGAACAGACATGTCACCTGACTGAAGAACTCCTTTCCTGAGAGCCCACTTTCCTACAGTACTGTGTGAACAATTTTCATGTTATATTTGTATGTGTGGTTAAATAAAATCCAGTTAGATAGTATATGGTTAAGTAAAAACAAAAATATTTGTCACCATTACTGTGATAAAATTTTTACTATTATTTCACAACATTTCATGAATATTAATTTTTGGTAGACTCAAAAACCTTCTAATCCTCTTACTCTACACTGTTCTATTTGACTAGAAATACTCATGTTGACTTCATTTCTTGTTTCACAAGAATAACAATGAAATGTTAAATATTCGTGTAAAAACTATAGCAATCCATAAATATGATGTTGCTTCAGTTCATTTCTTTCTTTCTTTTCCTCCATCCATCTAGGTGTTATTCTTTGTAGTTCCAAGGTAGGAAATATTTTATTTTAATTTTTTCTATGTTCTTTTAAAAATATTTTACCTCAGTTCATTTTCTAATCTGCTTTTTTAAATCTCTGATTCTGTCTATTGACATCTTGAAGAAAAAGTGATAAACTATTTGCTGTATACCCTACACTTAGACACTTAGGGGAAGAAGAGAATTTTGTACTAGCTAACCTAATGTTCAATTTATAACTCAGAACATAGGAACTAATAGATTAGATATAGCCCAGTCTTACATTCTTCTTAATCTTATTAGCTTCCAAAGGTCTCATAGAATTTAAAATATTTTGATAATATGAAAAAATGCATTCTGTCCTTTCAGTTTTGCATCTTAAAACGTTTTTATTTTCATTAGCAGTTTTTAATGTAACACTATTTAGGTTTCGTCCAGGAACTGTTTGAGACATATGACAATCTGTTGTTTTGGGTTAGAAAAAAAATTCTTACAGATAAGTCAAAATTAATAATAATGTAATTAATTTAATCTGTTACATATATTACCTCCTTTGATTTTCCCAATAACTCTGTGTTATAAGTAGTCTAAGGCAGTAATTCTTGACCTTTTTGTGTGTGTCATGGAGTCCATTGACAGTCTGGTGATGACTATGAACTTCTCCAACTAATGCTTTGAAATACATAAAATATATGGAACTACAAAGAAAAGAAATTATATTGGACACAGTTATCAAAATATATTGTTTTAAGTTCATTTATTCTAGGTTAAGAATCCATGAAATGTTATACCCATTTTGCACATGAGCAAGCTGATGCTCTGAGAGATAAATTTACTTTATTCAGAATTACGTGGCTATGTAGCTGTTGGCCACACTTACTTTTTTCCACCATGTCTCACTATGTCAGTAAAGGTTTATCTTCTTAGTGAAGGGCAGAATATTTTCAGTGGGTCAGCATTTTAGTATAGAAGCTCCTGGTAATGTTTTGGCTGGGCCTATGGGGGAATAACCAAATCAAATATCTCAGTCTGAGTTCTCCCCCCTCTTAAAGTACTTAAGGTTAAGAGATGAAACAGTGACAGAATTTGTAATCGGTTTCCAAAATCTCCACTTCCTTGCTGAACAATCTTTGCTTTCATTGTTTCTTTCTTCATTTTTAATCACAACTGCTTTAGTGTATAAGGTATTTTCCCCTTACATTTCTGTAATTACAGCAGGTAATTGCTTGTATCGTCTGATGATAAAGGGCTTTCCCATAAAATTTTCTAGGGATTTCCTGCTGCCCCATTTTTAAGCATATGAGAGTAGCACCCTAAAAAGAAATCTGTTTTTTATTTGACCCACAGTAGGTTGGAATCTTGAAAATACAATGCAGATTTGTAACTTGCCACACATCTGAAAGCAGAAAAGAAACTGGAAGGGGAAAAGAAATATTATAAACTTTGACTCAAAATATCCTTTGCCAGCTGAGTGCCTTGTATTTGTGACAGTTGTTTGACTCAGAAACCTTCCCTTGGTTTCAAACATTAGCTCCATTTTCCAGTTGAGGTTTTGTGCTAATGTATTGCTGATTTGAAAATGCATAAATATCTTCAGCCTTGTGTATGATGCAGCAAAGATCTGGAATTTTTCTCTTCTTTGAGGCAAGAGGAGGACCTTTCCATGCACTGGCTGTGACCAATCAAGTTTTGCCTGATGCCAAAAAATTAAACACAGTAAAGCCAGACCTTGTCAGCAACGAGTTGATTGCTTTAAATAAGGGAGATTTCCTGAATGTTTAAATTGAAACTTCGACTTTGATTAAAGCAAAGAGAAGTACCAGGATGGCTTCCTAACTATTTAGTTCCTAAAATTCCTGTGAGGTCTGGAGATGACAAATTCAATTCTGATGTGCTGTGTTTTACACTCTGCAGGCTGTAGTAAAAGGGAAAACTAATCAAGCTTGGGTTTCCCATGGGCTGAGCTTTAAGATGTTTTCCTATTTAAAGCCATGGAAATATGTTAAAACCCACATAGGCAGGGTGAAGTTTATACAAGGCAAAATCTATGGGACCATGTTTTTGCACAGTGTGCATATTTTGACTTTTCATTATTTTTTGTTTGTTTAATCTTTCATCCTGTTTAAAATTATATTCTGACCACATTTTAATTATAAAGATGTGAAAGGATAGTTGGATAGTCATTCAGAGAGATCTCAGAAGGACTTTGGTGTCAAGTAGAGAATATTAGTTCTCACTTTAATTTTTTTTATTGAAAAACAAAAACAAAACAAAACAAAAGAATGAAAATGACAGACCTACTAAGACTATTATAGGGCCAAGATGCAAAATTAAGAATTTGGCCTTAAAGAGAATATTGTGCTTATTGATATGCTATTGACTAGATTTTTCTTATAGAACATGGAAAAAATACATATCAACTGTTAGCCACATACATTGAGAAAGAGAATTCAAAAGATCCATATGCCATTTCAGTAGACTAGAACTTTCATGTAGAAGGGTTGTAATTTACATAAACTATGGTTCATAAACAAAATTTTCATGAGAGTCAATGTTTTGCCAAATCACAGACTCTGAGTTTGAAGGGACCTTGGGGCCATCAAATCCAATTCATAAAGGAAAAAGAATCCCATTACAACATAGCCAACACTTAGTCATCCAGTCTTCACCAAAGATCTGAGAAAGAGAGAAACAGAGACCATGACAGAGAGACAGATAGAGAGACAGAGACAGAGAGAGAGATACAGAGACCCAAAGAGAGAGAGAAAGATCTTTGAATCTACTATATTCCAAAGAAGCCATCAAGCCTACATTTACCTTTTTGCCCCTTTTACCCATTTACCTGTAGTTCTGCTCTCCTGGCTTCTATTTGCTGATAAGAAATCAGGCATTAGGATAGTAAAGAGGAAACCTGGATTTTGTTCTAAAGTTTTCATCTTTGTATCTCAGTTTTCCATTTATAAAGTGGTGAGTAATGGTAAAATTTCATGAAGAACTCTATTAAGAAAGTAGTAAAAATCCACTGTTTAATTTTTAGAAGCTATCCATCTACAAACTTTATTTTTCATCCCTATTTAGACGTCTTCTGAAAAGAAGTGTTTCCCACAAAGTTATTTTAAAGAAATTCATCAAACATTTATAATATAACCACACTTGTCCCCTTTGCCTAGAATCTGTCTTCCATACCTGGAATGCTTTCTTTCTTCATCTCCAACTCCTGACTCCCCTCACATCTTTTAAGTCCCAGATAAGACCCAATTTTCTATAGAAAGCCTTTCCTAATCCCTCTTAACTCTGGTGCCTTCCCTCTGTTGGTTATTTCATATTTATCTTGCATACAGCTTTTTGGGACATAATTGTTTGCATGTTGTCTTGCACATTAGACTGTGAGCTCCTACAGAGCAGAGACTGTCTTTTGCCTTTCTTTGGATCTCTAGCACTTAGGATAGTGCCTGGTACCTAGAAAGTGTTTAGTAAATATTTATTAATGGACCATGGACTGAACCCATAATGTTTTATTGTTTGGCATGGGCCTCAGTGGCAATCTAATCTTATCCATACCCAAGAAAGAATTCCTTCTGCATATTTGACAATTATTCTTTCAAACTCTTCAAAAAGACCTTCTAAAATTCTGAGAAAGCGTTTGTTTCATATTTTGACTTTCTATCAATATTAACAAAAGGCTAAATGCTCTTTAAGTCTGAATAATCTGATGATCTTCTCTTTGGGTAATAAGTTCAACAATAGTATCCAAGCTAATTCTTTCAGGCTAACCTAGGTAAACAGCTTATTTCCTGTTCACTGGCATCCTCAGGCCTCAGTAGTCACATCCACTGACATTAGAATCACAAACATGATCATGATAGCTACTGTGTCTGGGCAGGGCTAGTGAATGAATCTCTTTTGCCTAATTGACCAAGAAACTCAATCTAAGAAGGAACTATTCAAAACTCAAATGGCTGGGTTATCTATGCTCTTCTTTATTTTCCTGTTTTCAGAAAGAGTGAATTGTGGCTTGACTATACTGTTGGAATTGAATAGTTAGACATGTGTCCATACAATTTGTTTCTAGTAACAGAAAATGTTGGGAGCTTTAAGTAGTTCATCTCAGTTCTTTTGAAATGGATCCTTCTTTGCCCTATTTGTTGTATTAACTTTTTAAAGCTTTTACATGTTTTTTTAATAATAAATATGAATAGCTTTAGAACTCCAATGGAGATCATTTAGCCCAGAGGTACTTAATCTAGGATCTATGAACTAAAAAGAAAAAAGATAATGGCATTACAACATAATTAATTTCCTTTGTAGTTTGGTATATTTTGCTTTATGCATTAAAATTATGCTAAAGGAGTCTATGCATGTCACAAAAAGATGAAGAGTCCCTTTTTTAAGTCCAATAGCCTATTTTTACAGATGAGGAAATGAAAGTTAATAACCAATGCTAATATAACACTTTAAAATTCACAAATTGCTTTACAAATGTTTGGACTATGTCTCTTAAATGTAGCCCCAGATTCTCTGAATGATATTTTCTCAAAGACTACCCTTCCTGGGGCATTTCTGTATGAATTCAGAAGTACCAAATATAGGTAGAAGTAATGAAGATATCCACTACTATCTTATTTAAGATTTAGATCAATCCTATGATGAAGGCAATAAGGCTTTGATGTTTCCTTTTTTCACAGAGGTTTAGAAAAGTTAAGGGATTTGACCTTGGTCCCATAGTAATATGTGTATCAAAGTTCCTTGATCCCAAGTCATTTTGAGCTTCAGGTTCAGTATTTCGTTATGCTGTGCTGTCCAGAATGGTTCCATAATTTGCTCAAGGTCACCCAGTGAAGATAGGTCTTGAACCTCAAGGATTTAGAGCTGAAAGGGACTTTAGAGTAAGTTGCAAAGCTGGGACTTAGGCCAGGTCTTTCCTCTCCAGATTTAGTGTTCTTTTCTAACACACACACACACACACACACACACACACACACACACACACACACACACACACAGCTTGTATATCTCTCAAGGTTTAACTTCTTTCCTTGCTCCCTAATATTTGGAGATTGAAATTTTAAAATTATTTCACTGTCTCCCAGCATAAGATAACATACATGCATATTTTGAAACATCAAAACAGCTCATTCTTTTGGAAAGGGTTTTTTATTTTGCATAAAAAGTATTTATCAACTATTTGCATAAAGAGTGGGTACACCCTGATTACTAGTGGGATGCCCGTATAATCATTTCACATTTCCCTTAGAAATCTAAAAATTTTTTAAACAAACAAAATAAAAGTTCAGTAATAGGAAAATGGCATTTTGATCAACCCTCCCACTATGGTTAAGTATAAACTTGGCTCTTGTGGCCACTGAGGAATTCAAACTTGTGTTAGAAGAAAAGTTAAGGACGTATTTATGTGAATACCAAATTAGCTGTTTCAGAAACAAATAAACTCCCTCTCTCTAAAATGACAATGTTTGAACACTCGATTATAGAGCTGGTTGGTTTTGATGTTTAGAAGTCAGTGGTGACTTGCACTGTATGTTCTCCTTTTGCCAAATTACACCATAAACTGCCCACTATTGCTGATGAGCAGTTTCACTTGCCACTGTAATATAAATGTTTGTTTAAAGTTCCTTTTTTCCCTCCCTTTATAGATGTTGATAAAATGACTGCTTTCTACACATAGATTTTTTTTTAGAAAGAACAAGAGAGAGAGAGAGAGAGAGAGAGAGAGAGAGAGAGAGATGATGATGATGATGATGATGATGATGATGATGATGATGATGATGATGATATAATGAAAAAAGCAGCTTTGGCTTATTACTCAAGACATAGGTTCAAGTCCCTACACTGACACTTACTAGTCTGACACTTACTAGTGATGTGACTTTGTTTTCAAGACTTGATTTTCTCCTTTGTAAAAGAGGAATAATGTTACTTAACTCACGAAGATATAAAGAAGTTTTATATTAAAACTTTTTGGGTATGATTTGGCCTATAACTTACTTGATATGGGAAACTGATGAAAAAATTTCCTGTTAATAAATCAGTGTAATTTCTCTGTAATACACCCTTAGAGAGTTGCCTAGTAGTACTAAGGAGTTAAGGCACTTATCTAAGGTCATTCAGCTAGCAAGTTTCAGAGGAAGGACTTCAATTCAGATCTTGTTGGCTTCTAGGTTTACTTTCCTATCCTTTATTCTAAGGGTCATAGGTCTAAACACAATTTAAGAATGTTTAAAAAAAATTCTTAACTTTCAGGGCATTCAAAAACAGATACCTGCTAGATTTGACTTGCTGGATATAGTTTGATGACCCCTGTTCTATGCAATACTCCTTTCTTAATCCTAAATATCCTATAAAAATTGGAATTAGGAGTGGTTATAAAACTTGATTTGAGTTTTGAGCTTTGGTATAGTCACCTCTGAGGTGAAATTGACTTTATCACAAATTAGAATCTGTTACTGAGAATTATGACCCTAACTGTCAATTTATGTTGAGGTTTTCATTCTGACCTTGAATATATGCTGTTATCTCCATTGTGATGATGGGTTATGAGTGGGGATATTTTATTCTAATGCTCAAAAAGTGGTTTCCTGGTTTTTAAAATGCTAAAGTTTATTTAAAACATCTGATTACATGGTAAGTTTCAGGAGGACAAGGAGTCTAAGTTTTAAAGTTCTTTCCTCACAATACTCTTTTGAAGTTGGTAGTCATTATTTCAGGGTATACTGTTGCCAGTTCCAACCTACTTAAGAGCGCCAATTGTTAAATTTTCAGCCTGAGCACTGATACCTGGGAAATCAGCAAATGCTACAATTTAGGACTGACTTTGTTTTTCTGTTGATTGTTTGGACCTAAAAAAGTGATGGATAGAATGTTAATAATTAAACTAAAAGATATGTCCTCTATACAAATCCTCCTCCCCTACATGTACATGTCTGGTTGTTAAATATTTACTATCATACTCTCATTATTCACTGTAACTCTTCCTTCTCTTCCTCTGCCGCCCCCCTTAATTAATCTTATTAGTTCATCAATGTGAACTCTCAATATGGGAATTCTATTCAACCAGGGAAATTAGCAACTCAACTCTACCTCGAATAAGAATTTTGCCAGAGACTCTGAGACAGTAAATGACCTATTCATTGTCCTAGAACTAATATGAGTCAGAGCCAGAGCTTGACCGTAGGATTTCCCCAATCCAAAGAGGATGGTCTATCCATTATGGATGACATAAACTCTGCTTCATCCCCAAACCTCCTATTGAATAATAGCATTTTTCATTTAATGTCTAGTACATATCTGTTACATTATTGAAATTTTTTCCACAATTTTTCAATTGTGGAAATTTTTGTGGAAATTGGAAAAATTTTCCAAATTCTATTTTTCCACATCAATAATTCCATTCTCCATATCAAAACAGAGCACTTAAATTTTCCTTTAAACATGTATATCCATTTGTGATTTATTTTCTCTATAACATGTTTGTATTTTATAGAAGGTTATTTCTACATGTAGACTTCTGCCCCTTATCGTTTTGATGTATGCTGACTCACATTAGTAAGTAAATCATCTCAATTCCTTCCTGGAGAGTGCATATGTATGAATCCCATTAAAGTCAGATGGAATGCTATGTCATTACCTCACTATAACTTTGTCATAGAAGCCAAATTCTATTTACTTCACTAAACATTTATTAAATGCTTATTTAGGCATTGGAAATGACTGTTGAACTTCCATAGTCTTCTGGAATATTAGAGAGCTACAAGAGACTTTTGAGTTCATCCAGTTTGACCCTCTCCTTTTATATATAGGAAACTGAAGCCAGGAGGGGTAAATCATACTCCTGGTTAGCAAAAATCAGAACTGGAACCTAGGTCTTCTTACTCCCACGCTAGCATTATTTCCATTACTTCATTATTCCAATGATTGTTATCTCTTTGAAATAAATATTCCCTCCATCAACATTGATTGGAACCGGTCCTTGCACTGCAAGACAGACTAGATGGAGTATTGAGACATTCCAAGGAGAGACAGGAGGCAGTATATACCAAAGGGTAAAATTATGAGCACCATTTCAACAATCTCATCCCCTTGTTGGGGAAAATAGTTCAAGATTCAGAGACAAGAACCTTGAGAATAGCAGTGCTGCCTAGACCCAAATTGGTCTTGCTTCTAAAAGCCATCTCCACAATTATCCAAAGGGTATGAAGAAGAAAAATTGCTATGATGTGATTTACCAACTGTCTCTGTGGGTTCTGTAGTATTCACTACCTCTGCAGATTCTGCTACTGAAGTCCTGGAAAAGAAAAGAAAATGGTTCAGCACCAGAAACCTCAATTCCATCAATGGAAATGGCATTAAGAAAGATTCATTGCTATCTGCTTTGCCACTGTACCTTAAAATCAACTGTGCCCTTCTCTCTGATCTCTAGCTGAAACTCCATCTCTGTGCTATCTCTTCCTCTTAGAATGTGAGATCCTTAAGAACAGAGAAAGTTTTGCTAGTCTGCTTATAATCTCAGCTGCTAACTTGGCTCTTTATTAGTTCTCTTCTAATTAAAGTCTTATAAAAATGAGTATTATTGTTTGAAAGAATTGCTTTGGGTTTTGAGCATTAATATAGGAATTGTGCTGAAATTGGTACATCAGAGATTCAGTCCATGGTTCCATTCCCTTCAAATATGAGCTTAAGAAAGTAAGGGAATAAAAGAAAAATATGGTTTCCTGTTGTGTGCCAGACTTTGCAAATATTATCTCATGTCATCCTCAGAATAACCCTGGGAAATAGGTTTGCTATTATTATCCCCATTTTATAGTTGTAGAAACTGAGGCAGGTAGGAGTTAAGTGGTTTGCCCAGGGAGACACAACTAATAAATGTGTGAGGTTGGATTTTTACTCTGGTCTTCTTGACTCCAGTCCCAATGGCCTCTAACTGCCGCCTAGCTGCCTCATGATCTTAGCAATGCTTTGCATAAAGTAAGCAATTAGTAAATGTTTTCTCATTCATTCAGTCATTCCATTTCCTCTCATGTAATTATTGTCCATGTTCTTCCATAGATCCTCTAATCTACTGAACATGGTGAGGTCTTCTCTTGCCCTTTACATCAAATTTATGCCACTGTAGCATTCCACTCTCCTTATACTACTGGACATCTCCTTTTATGATCATGTCTCTTCAGTGCCATTTCTCATACTGCTTTTTGTTTATAGACCATTGTTGAAAATATACTCTTATTCATGTACTCTCTCCATTGCCCTCAAGCAATTCCTACTTTAATTCTTTAGATAGCGTAGGTTTCTAAGATTAGAGACTTTATGCCATCATTGGGAAGATACTGGTTCTAAGAAGATTTTGGTTTTTGTTGCTGTTGCTAAGGAGCAGCATCTAGGATTATTGTAAAATGACCCATGATGCAACAGTTATTATCTATAATTCAGAGATACATTCATGGAACTAGGAAAACTCCACTTAAACTTTTCCCAACTCATCATTCAGCTGATTTCCTTTTTGCAACACTAATTTAATTTCCTTTTTATTTTTGCCATAAAACAAAGAGAATGAGAGCAAAAGTACATATAATAGATACTTTTCATCATTACGTTCAAGCTTTCCATCATTATTGTTCAAATATCATTCTGGTCTCATCTTTTTAATCTTTCTATGAAGATCCAACAAGGGAGTCCCTTTTATACAATTCCAAACAAATTTGGATTCCCTAGCCCTGCTTGCATCCTGCCCTCTTTTCTCTCCTTGCATTTGCTCCTGGCATCCCCTAGGCCTAAAATGAATTGTTGCCCCTTCTGCCTCCTTGCTCATTGTGTTTGTGTATGTGTACATCTTTGTATTCCTAACACATAAGAGAATCACAAGGATCTTAGAACTGGAAGGAGATCCCATGGGACAATGAATCTAAATCATATGGAAAAAGTGTTTCCTCTTTAGTGTTTCTAACAACTGACCAGCCTTCTCTTTAAGACCTCAAGTTAGGGGGAAATCAATTATTTCTGGAAGCAGCCCATTAGATTTTGGAATAACTTTAATTATGAGAATGTTTTCCTTTACTTAAATTCTATATAATTTTTTCTGTGATACTCATCTATTTCTCAGAGGTTGGTAAGTGTCACAGTGTATAGAATATTGATGCTGGAGTTAGAAAGGACTGGATTCAAATCTAACTCCAGACACTTACTAGCTATGTGATCTTGGACAAGTCATTTAATCTCTATCTGACTCAGTTTCCTCAAATATAAAATTAAGCAAATAATAATAGTATTCACCTATCAGTGTTGTTGTGAAGACCAAATGAGTTATTTGTAAAATCTTAGCTAGGTAAACTGGCACACAGTAGGTCCTTAATAAATGCTTGTTTCCTTCATTCTTTTCTTATTTCTTTCCTTTAGGGTCAGGTAGAATAATTTTTCATACATTTAATATATTAAATTACCTAAGGATAGTTATCATCCCTGTCACCCGCCCACTCCATATTATTTTCACCAGATTAGACATCTCCAGTTCCTTTACTCAGTCTTGTGTGATAGTTCCCTCTCTTGACACCATGGTCATTTTCCTGTGGGAATTCTTCTTTTTGCCAATGATCTTCCTAAAACATAGTGCCCAGAACTGAATATGTAATTCCAGATATGAGATATAGTAGGCTGGGACTATCATTTCCCTAGTTCTAGATGTGTTACCTCTACTAATACAGTTTAAGATTGTCTTGTCCTTTAAAAATAATAATAGCAATAGCTATTATTTATCTACATTTTAAGGTTTACAAAATGCTTGACATATGCCACTTCATTGGATTCCATTTCTGGTTGCCATGTTGTTTTAAAAACTCATTGAACTTGCATGTCAGTATCTTTCACACAATAGAAGCTTTATCTGATTTGTATTTGATGAATACATGAATGCATTTTGTTGTATAGTACAATACTGCAATGTATTTGATGAATACATTAATTCATAATATGATCCTCTCATACCATGTATCCAAAGTGAGCAATGGAATAGCAATAGTCTTCTTTTCAGAATTCTGTAGCAGTAGAGGTGCAAAACTGGAGGCAATAGTTTGGTAATGAACAAGCATAATGCCCTGCAGATAGTATTGGCTTCATAGATACTTGTTGACTGTTCATCAAATGAAGAGATGAAAGAAATTGGGCAACCGATGCCACATCTGAAGAGACCAAACAAGAGACTACCATTAACTTTGCTGATTCTAAAAGAGAAGAATCACTGGCCAGAGGCAACACAAACTAGATATATAACCCCTCAACTGTAGGATTTCTTGTTTTTTTTTAATTAGTTCATGCTAAGTATTATATCACAATTAGAATGAAAACGCTACAGAGATATCACATGAATATAGCAGAAATAAAGCACGAGGAAAGCAACAGATGTGGCCATTGAAAAATGGACTCCTTCCTAAAATTTCCCAGGGTCTTGGGCAGATAGACTGCATTTGATTCCACTGATCTTTTTTTGAGGAGAAGAAAGAGGTTTCTGTGTTCTTTGAAGCTACTTGCACAGGAAGCCAGAGCTTCTGTCAGTCAACAGCACATGCAAAATTTATCAAGTATATTACTTGACATAGAGGTTACTCTGTCATTACTAACTAACGTGGGTCTGCCAAGGATTTTTTTTCCTGTTTCTGGAAGCATGTGTTGCCAAAGGCAAAGTGTCCATTGATTGATTGCCACAGCTGACCTAAACATTTAAGGATCACTGTGTAATAACCCCTTTATCATATAGAAACCACAAAAAAAACCCTCAAGTTCAAACAGCAGTAAGGGCCTCTCTTAAAACTACAAAAAGCTAGAAAAGACAGGATCTAAGAGAAATCTCTCTTTTTCTCTTGCCTGCTTATATTTGTGCACTTCTTATGTAAGATCAATCACAACACTTATTTGTAATCTCTAAGAACCTTAAGGAAAGAGTTTCACACTAAATTTTCATACATATTTTGAAATTTCCATTTATCTTCTTGTTTCACCTCCATTTTCATCTCAACATAAGAAAGATGAGTTATAATCATAATACTCTGGGTCATAAAATGAATACACACACATATACATATTACTGGAAGTATAAGCCAGACCAACTACACTGCATGAAAGTGGTTCATATCATTTCATTTCCTTTTTTTATTTTGGAAAACGCCAGTTTGGAAAAGAAAAAAAAAGGGGGTGAGAGTGAAAAGTCCCATGCCTTTGAAGCATATGGGAGTCGACAAGATTGACTGTAATGGTACTCAAACCTCATATAGTCTGTCCTGTATTATTCTAATTTCCTTTGTGAACTGAACAAGTCCTCGTGAAGAGCCAGCATGCTTAAATCAGCAGGCTTTCCGATTGGAGGCTCCTATGTCTTTGATCTGGTACCCTTCTTATTTCCAGACAGAGAAAAAGGGCCAGGCCAGTAAGTGGGTCCTCTGTTGGTAAGGAGGCAAAGGGGCAATTCTGTTGATCCAAACTGTCTATTAAAAATCTAAAAGCAATTGTGCAGAAAAAATTTCTGATGGCTGGGCAGAACTTGGATTGCATTCTGGTAAAAATAGCAAGATCATGGCCACATATATATTCAGGTGGTAACTTGGAAATGTGTATGTTGAAATTTATGTGTGAAATGTAGAAATGCAGAGACAAAGTGACCTCCAGTGACTATCATGCATTGATGTTGCTAATTCGCATGGCAGAAAAATCATCATTTTGGAAGTGGGGTGAAGACTGGTCTTATACATGGATGTAATTCCATGGTTCAGGGGAAAACATATGAGAATTGGAGTCATAAGGACATAAGTGCAAAAGCTGGTTCTGCCACATATTCCTATGTAAACTTTGAGGTCTTTACCTTTCTAGACTCTTTTTTCCTCATCTATAAAATGGTTCATAAGTCTTTATTTATGGTCACTCACAGCTCTAAATCTCTATACTGAGGATCCTGAGCAGTCAACTTAGAGGGGTGACTTTTATTTAGTGTAGAGGCTTTCAAGAAATCTCCTCTCCCTCTAAATACCTTCTTCACTTCTTGGATGATGCCTAAAACAATTATAGATTTAATCCTTAGACTTTTTTGGCTAATTAATAATCATTAACACTTATATGATATTTTAAGATTTGAAAAGTGATCTTCATAACAATCCTATGAGGTAGATTATTATTATTATTATTATTTTGAAGATGGAGAAATTGAGGCAGAGAAAGATTGAGTAGTTTGCCCATAGACACACAGCTTTTAGATGACTAATGTGGGTTTTGAACTCAGGTCTTCCTGACTTTAAATTGATTGTCCAATCCATTATACCATTTCGCTGGTTAAATGTAAATATGTAAATATCTCTGGGAAAGAGAGTGATTAAAACTTATCAATCTTTTCACTATATTGTAAATGAATATTATTCTTTCTTGAAAGGTTTTTAAAGGGTAAATGAGGAAGAAAAGAAATATTTGGGAATCTGAAGTGAGAGGAAAAAAATTGAGAGATGGGACGCAAAGACAAACTTTAGCTCCTTCCCAGTTTTAACTGGGAGGTATTTATTAAGATCTTTTTATAAATATGACCATGAGAGTAAAAATCACTATGCTCTTCAATATAGGTTTTGATGAGCCAAAGCATTGGCTTGGAATAGTAATGCATGGTAAGCAAATCTGAGTTGAACACTGGGAGAACTAAATTTTGGACCATGTGAGAGGCAACCAAGATCCGTCCAAGTGCATCAAAATTAGATATGACAGAAAGATGTGGTCAGACCTCAGAATACATCTGTTGAGTTAATGGTTTCAAGCGATGAATGCTTCACTTAGGGCTCAATGAAAACAATTTTTCTAAAGAAAGAGAAATTATCCAAAAATTGGCAATCCATAGTATCATTAATATATCCCTCCTCTTTTTTTCTTCCTCATCATTTTACCATTTACTAAGAAGGGGTCTCTCTCTCTCTCTCTCTCTCTCTCTCTCTCTCTCTCTCTCTCTCTCTCTCTCCGTCTGTCTCTCTCCGTCTGTCTCTCTCTATCTCTCTGTCTATCTGTCTGTCTATCTTTCTGTCCACCTTGAGTCTAAATGACCCCTATAGTTAAATACATAAAACTATATAATTGGTCTTTTAATCAACAAATATTTATTGGTTGTCTACTAATTTTGTATTTTTTTTAACTCTTACCTTCCATCTTGGAGTCAATACTGTGTATTGGCTCCAAGGCAGAAGAGTGGTAAGGGCTAGGCAATGGGGGTCAAGTGACTTGCCATGGGTCACACAGCTGGGTAATTTTGTATTGTTGATAACCTTTTGCATGCCCTTGCCATCATGTGATTATCAGTGATTATCTGAGACATTTTCTACTTTCATGTTCCTTTTCTTCTCTGCTAAGTTCATCTAATCCTAAAAACTATCACATCCAGACTGCCTACATGAAGTGAAACAATCCAGGAAAATGTCTCCAATGGAAAGCTATTCACTTTTTAACAAAGCTTTATTATTATGGTTCATCTGTTGGAGAAGACACTGGATTCTTAAAGTTTTTTTTTTAACAGAGCACAAACTCTTTAAGATCTTAACAAGTTGGAAAGGGTTCCAGTTGGGCTTGGCCATGATCCCATGATTTGAGGACCATCCTATCTAAGAGTGAAGTAGGCCATTACTAAAGGGTTATCCACTAAGATGGTGATTTTTTTAGCCTAAGAAATTAATAGTAACTTCCTGAGGTATGAGTTGTGACTTGTAGCTACTCCCTAAAACAAAACAGTTTTAAGATGCCTTGTAGTCATCTTAATCTAAATTCATCCAAAACTGAAATCATTGTCTTTGTCCCCATCCATCCTCTCTCCTAACTCCCCTATTATTGTGGATGATACCACCATCCTGACAGTCCCTCAGACTCACAAACCTACACATCATCCTTGACCCTTAGCTCTCTCTGACCTACCATTTTCCATAGTTGCCATCATGTTGATTCAATCTTTTCAAATTCTCTTATATATACTCTTTTCTTTCTTCTGATACTTCCACCACTTTGAAGGAGGCACTCACTCACTCACTCACTCACTCACTCACTCACTCACTCACTTCTGGACTATTGTAATAGAATTCTAGTAAGTCCAATGGGTCTTTTCCTCAAGTATTTCCCCATGACAACCTCCCAGTCAGCTATGAAATTTCTCTTCCTAAAGCACAGATCTGAATGTCACCCCTTCTATGAAAAAAAAATTTTTGGCTGTTCCCTATTACCTCCCAGATCAAATCAATACATACTCTGATGTGAAAAGTCCCTCACAACCTGGCCCCTTCATACCTTTCCAGGCTTATTACACTTTACTCCTGGAAACTTTAGATCATTGTTTTGATTCCTTTTTTCCTCTTTCTCCTAAGGATATGTCAGGACACATTCAGGACCTTAAGGAGGGTTAGTGATGGTAAAGGAAATCTACAAATTCTTGCTCTTTGTTACTGCTGTTATTTAGGTTTACTTACTCTATATACTCATTTTGATTTCCCTGTACTTATTAGATCTTTGTAAAAACAATTTCTATAGCATTTATGTCATTGTATCCTATGACTCAAAGTCCATATACACTAAACTTTCCTCAATGGTGGAGATCAATTACTTAATCTTCCATGCACATGGATGCAGTTGGTGAGGGATTGGGAGGAGAGTGTTCCTGTCCTTCTGGCATCTGACTCAGAGAATGAACAATTAGGGCTCTTATATTTGCTGGCACCTTTTGTCTTTTGTCTTATAACTTTCCACAAATCCTGAATAAATGTCAAAGTTATGTACAGTCAGTGGTAACATTCTCTGGAGTGTTGGAGGGTCTAGGCATACCAGAATCACAGTAGCCACTTTTCTTTTTATGCTACTGATTATCTTGAGAAATTTCAAGCTCACCTGGATATTTCATAGGTAGACATACTCTTTATCATAGAAATATGTCCAAGCAGCTCTGGTGTAGGCTTTAAAGGCATTTTACCCAAATATCTATCATAAGATCAGAAAATGATGGTAATTTGGGGTGCATAGTCTAGAACATTATTGCAGTCCAAATCCTCACTTTTTACCTCTGCATGAGGTCCTATGAGTCCATTTGGAATAGACTGATAAGGAATTGATGATATAATTTGTATGACTGTTCTCAGGGGCCAATAATTACCTCCTTCTCTGATCCCATTCCAAAAAAGCTGGATCAGAAGATTTTTTAGGTTTTGTATGACTAAAGCTACATTCTCTTTGCTAGTACTAAATTAAAATTTTAATTTTATAACTTTTTTACATTTAAATTTTTACAACATTTCAGGGCCCACAAAATACTTTGCATATAATTCTCTCATTTGTTCAGTCAATTGACAAACATCTATTAAGCCTCCTACTATGTACCAGATATAACAATTCATAAAATAGGTACATTATCACTGTAATTTTTTCTTACCACTTATTTATATGTATATAATATATATAAAATGACAATAATATAATACATGTGATTTGTTACAAATTTATTAAGTATATTTTAAAATATATAATCTTGATTTATCATAATTTAACAAATCTTAATAAATATTTTAATTTTATTTAATACATTTAATAAATAATAATAAATATTCTAATCCAATAAAAACAAATTCGTGCATTGGTAATGTTCAAAAATTTGTCTGATTCGTTTTTTCCCCCTCTCCCTCCTTCCCCTCTCCCCTTCACAAGAAGGCAGGTGATATGTTGTAAGTTGTATATATATTATTAGATAATATATATTTTCCTGTTCATCACCTTATGAAACAAAACACTCATGACTTACACTAGAGAAAAATTCATGGAGGAAAGATGGTTTCAGTCTGACCTTGGATTCTGTCTGTAACTTCTAAGACCAGTGGATATCCCTTTTTTTGTCTTGATCGGTATAAATGGGGAAATGGACTTGTTCAATGCTACATAGTTAGTAAATGGTTGACGACCTAAGATTTGAGAACCCAACACCTCTGACTATGTTGTCAGAATATTATACTACACCGTGCTGCCTAAATTTTATTTGTCCCGGGTTATAAGTAGATATAGGGTACATAGATCTACATCTTCCCATCTCACATAGCCATTTTTGTGGCTAGATACAAAATGAAAGTTTTAAAAACTGGAGATGGCATTTGCTTGTAGTTACAGATAACAATTTCCTTAGTTCAGGGCTATGAGGGCACCAAGTGGGCTTCCTGGAAAGGAAGGGAATGAAATGGGCAACTTTAAAGAGAACAAAGCTAATGAGACATTTCACATTTCATAGATTCAAAGAACTTCCTACCCTGTCTTTCAAGTTGCTTTTGAAACCTCAGGATCTTGGGTCAGTTCTTAATAAAGCCCCTCCTGTCCACACAGGGCATGTTTCTTTCACTTGACCCTTTGCTGGAGACTTATATGTAGTATGTTCTTCCCCTTTGCTGCCTATAATATTTAAGTTATTGATTTTTCTCTGGACACCTGATTCTGGACAAGTAGAGCCCAGGTTAAGGTATCGAAATAATTGTCTGAAACGCACAAGTACAAATATTGTTGAGGAGCTCATTTGCAGAATAGCTTTTGGCAAATGTCGCATTCAACTGTTGCCAGAATTCAACTGTTTCATATATTTACTCAGGAGGAAACAAAATCGAGCTGGAAGAAATGGGCTTAAACTGCAGTGTGAAGGACTTAGGTTAGACATCGGCATTTCCTGATGGGGTTCCTAAGCAGGGGATGAAATTGCCAAGATGGGCTGCAGAGTCTTCATTTTTTTAATGTCTCTTAAAGGGAGAATAGAATTTCTTTTATCTAGAATGAGTGGCCAAGAGAGGGCTGGGACTCACAAACAAGCCTTTCTCTACATTGCTCATCCTCTAGAATGGGGCAGAAAGACACTCATTGCAACAAATGGGGAGAAAAAGGGCTATCCATGAGTGGGGTTAGCGCAATCCCTATGAGAGCTGCAAGGCTTTAAAAACTGCTTTATAATTTCATGTGCAGGGGTAGCAACAGAGTCCAGGAGTGGGAGAGAGCAAGGGGAGGGGAGGGGAGGCCCTGTCCACTGCTGAGTCCGGTATCACATTACAAGGCCAAAGGAATTGTAGAAAGTGAACATTTGGCTCTCATTACAGAACAAAGGGACAGGGTGCTAGAAAACAGAACAAATCTGGGTCAGGGGTACCTGACTCTCCCACAGGTGCTGTAGTCAATTTGCACATCTCCACTCAGGAGGGAGCCTTCGAAAACCATCATCCCGGGCCATGTTGGCCAACAATAACATTTTACCAGGAGCACAGCTTGTCAAAACCAGCATTTTAGCTTGAGCAGTGGCTCGCTGAAAATAATGTTTTCTCAGGGGCAAAGCTCAGTGCTATTGAGAAGTTAGAGCTGTTAGCACATGATTTTCACTAAATCTCCTTCAACTATTTCTCTAAATCCTGATAAAATGGTATTTTTTATAGTCTTCTCCCATAATAATTTTTTTATGGTTGGGGATGAGGTTGTGACTCTTACGAACAATATTGTGTCAGCTTTGATTGTGATTAGAAATAAGCAAAAAATTGAAGTTTCAATACTGTCTGCATTTATGACACGGTTGTGTATTTTTGGGGAAAATTGGGCCTGGTACCTGTAATGTAAAGCATATTAAGTAGGGTCCCACAGGCCCAGAATTCACCCCCCTGCCCTATTATTCTACTATGCATATGACACTGAGAAAGTCAGTTAACTAGAAGATATTTAAGGCAGCATGCTATAGTGGATTGGACATTGGACTTGACAGCAAAAAGATGTGAGTTCAAATCTCACCTTCAACCCTCAAGCTGCATGATCCTGAGCAAGTGATTTAAGCTCTTTTTTCTTCCATTTTCTTATCTGTGAAAGGAGGGTATAGATTCTAAAGTGTATCCCAGCTTGAACTCTATGATCCTATAAGTGAATAAAAAAAAAAAGTTTTATTTCTTCTTTTCCCCTCACCTCTTACTTGATTAAAAAAAGCAGCTTTCTTTTTTTCTTTTTTTTTTTTAGCTTTCTTTTGGCAAGGCAGATACCTGAGGAAACATCATTTGGCCACTGTGGCTGGTTATAACTTTTTTGAGGGGTAGCTACCCCCAACCTCTTATAATAAAAAAGAACAATATGTTTTATTTTTTAATCATCTCTAAGACAGAGAAAGGAAAGAGACTGACTCAGATGCCAGAATGTCCCTGAGTCTACTAACCTGACAATTGAAGTTTGTAACTGAAGCTGAATTCATTAACAATGAAACCTCAGAAAAGCTGGCTTGGAGAACATGTTTCTTCAGAAATGATATAAAGAGAACAATGAAAAAGAAGCATGCACAGGGTATTTGCAGGGGTCCTGCTATGTGATGATGGTGATGAAAATAGGGTTGGCGACTTTTACAGCTGGCAGTTTATTAGCAAACCTGGTCCTGCTTAAAAAGAAAATATGGAAAATCAGAATTGATGGAGAGTGTTAATCACAGATCCCGTATATTAGCAAGACTTCTGTATTGTGTTAACTTTTAGTATACTAGGGAACAGGTATCCTTCTGGAACACGAGGTCTTGTCTCACTCTTTCCCTCTCTCCTACACCCGCCCCCTCTTTTGTTTTAGATCCTTAGTTGGGGGTAGAGTTCATATATATCTGTGGCCCTTCCATCCACTATCCATTTGAAGGCATCTTTATTTTCTTAATCCTGATTTGGTGATCACAGAATACTAGCACTAAATAAGATAATAAGAAATTTAAAAATTAAATTCACATATACCTAGCAATTTATGGTTTCTGAAGCATTTGGCTTGCATTATCCCATTCATTTCTTACAACAGTCCTGTGAGGTAGGTGTTATTATCCATAATTTTAAAGATGAGGAAACTTAAGGTCAGGGAGGTCCCATTACTAATAAACGTCTAAGGTAGGATTTGAAACGTATCAGCTATGCCACGGGGTTTGGGGAGTTCAATTACTGAAATTCTTTCATTTTATAGATGAATTCTGAGGAGTTGAAGTTACTTGCTCAAGGCCTTCTACCTGGTCAGTGGCAAAGCCAGAAGGAAAAACCAGACCTCCTCCATTCTAGTACTTAATTCCTTCCACTCTCCCATTTAAACTTTTCTTATTGGGATGCTCATATTTGAGAATCGGTTCATATCAAGTTGGGTTTTGGAAATATCATTTCCAACTCACTATTATATTAGTTTTGTTTTCTAGGCACCCCACTATAAAGTCTCCCCTGCCCCTTTTTGAATGAGCTTTTATATCCAGCAATTGAAAGCAACACAATTGCTGCCGCCAGCCCAAGTCTTTAGAGTCCTCACTCTCTCTTTCTAGGGTAGATTTAACAACGTGGGACTGGATGAGATGGGAGACATGCTCTAAGTATTCAAAATGAAAAACACCAGAACACAACCACTCTCTTTTTATGAAAGAGGCTGGAAAATGGTTAGCAAAGAAACTACAGATGTGTTTCACAGACCAGGGAAAAGAATTGTATTTTGGAAATAGCCTGACAAGCAAAATACATCCCTTAGTTTTGGTTAACACATCACTTTTTTTTTTTATCTTACAAAGCTTTTCTGTTTGTGATTGAATTTTCATTTTCCCTGGGAACATTTTCCCTTCTCTCTCAAGTACAAATGATAATGTTTAGTAAAATATTAAGTATGCTCATTTAAAAGGGATCATGCTTTATGAAAAGCCAGTTGCTTCAGTGAATCCTCCTAAATAAAAAGCTAACTCTTTGAAATGATGCCCAAGAAAATGCAAACCAACACCGGAATGAACATAGCTTAGATTGTAAATTTACTGGTTGATTACCTTATGTTCTGATGTGCATAGAAGAAAGGCAGGATTTCTTTAAAAATCAGTCATAAACTATATTGAGGCAGTCTAAGTCTAGAGACTGATCAGTAGATTTGAGAATCCTTAGCATGGAAATGATGATTAAATTCATGGGAGCTAATAAGATCACTAAGTGAAATGGTAAAGGGAGGGAGAAGAGAAGTCCCATAATAGAGTCCTGAGAGATAGCCATTCTTAGCAGGTATGACCAAGATTGAGATCCAGGACAAACAACAACAGTACTAGGAGGAGCAGTCTGACAAGTAGGAGGAGAATCCAGAGACCAAGATAGGTCTCCTAGAGAGAGCAGTGTCTAGTACTATCTCTAAGAAAGAATAGTGTCATTGAAACCCAGAGAGAAGAGTATCAGGGATGAAAAGAATGACTGACAGTGTTAAAGGTTACAGAGAATTCAAGAAAAAAGAAGATTGATAAAAAGTGATTAGATTTGGCAATTAAGAGATCACTGTTGTGTTTCAATAAGCATCAGAAGGATTGAGCTCAGGATTCTACAAATGAGTTCAAGCATTCTTTTACCTATATTGTGCTGCTCCAACTTTTATTATTAGCATCTAGATCCATCATTTCATTTGTAGCAAATCTACTGCTATGGGTAGTTAGATATCTGTAATTATTTGTCATTATATATCTGACAGTAGAATTTCCTATACTTAATAGAGATGGGAATGAGAGGGTTTGATTTTCCATAAGATCAGAGTCTTCAAAAACAAGTCAAAAAGAAAGTTAAAGCCAAAAATTATGTAGTAGAGTAGAAAGAGAATAGACCCTTTAATCTTGAAAGTTAAGATTCAAATCCCATCTCTGACAATGGTTTTATGAGCTTAACGTTTCCGAATCTCAGTTTCTCTATCAATGAAATGGGGAGATTGGATAGGCTCTGGATGGATTATTCCATGAATTAATTTAATGCATTAATAATATATTTCTATACCTTTGTAGTATAAAGTAATGGTTTATTTATGGGCAACTAAATGTGAAGATCAATTATTCTTCAACAAATACAATATCTTTTCTCAGGCTTTACTTTTTCATTTTTATTTTCCTAGTGTATCGATTGATGCATTTTTGAAAGAACAGGCACTAAAGTGGGAAAAAAGTGGTTCTGGTAAGAGAGAAAGACAGGATATGATTTTATTAAATTAATTAATAAAAAGGAAATATTAAGTGCCTATTGTATGCCAGCTATTACACAAGGTACTTGGTAAATAAAAATTAAAATAAAAGGATTCTTGTTGTCAATAAACATATTCTCTTAGAGAAGACAACATGTACACACAATACACATAGTAAATAAAGGTAAAATAAATAAAGGAAAAATTGTAAGCAAGGCACCATTGGGTAGAGAGACCAGGAAGGTCTCAGAGTACAAAATAGCACTTAATGTATATTTTTCATGGCTCACAGTTCACCAATAGAAGTAATTCGAGAAGTCAAATGTTCAAAAGATTTAATAACTTTAGATTGGAGTTGAAGGATCCACTCTGATAATGCTAATTGTATGGTGCCTGCCCCATAAATGCTTAATTATTGCTTGCTGATTTATTGAATGATGCTATTTGTTAACAGTACAGAATAAGTTTATTTTTCTAATAAAACTTCTTTCAACTTTAATTAAATATGGTAAGTTATCAGAAAGATGATTTATTCCCAATGGGTCGCCACAAGTTAAGTTGTGTTTGAAAAGCAAAACATAACAAGCTTTCTATTCTAATTTCACTATTAAAGTTTTATATTAACACTGCCTTTTGATAAAAAAAAAATTCTTTGAAAATTTCATGAGAGGCAACATAGTGGACTGAATGGATTGACCTGGATTCAGGATGACATGGTTCAAATCTTGTCTTTAATGTTTATGTTCTATGTGACCATGTTAAAATAAGTTGTCTGAGCCTCAGGCAGCTTTCTAAAACCTTATGTCATAGATGGATTGTGGTTAGTGGAAAGAGTTCCCATATAGACAAAACCCTTGGCAAATTATATTTAAATAGTAACTGTTTTTTTTTTTTCAGTTTCTGCTTGTTTTTACATTTCCCCTAGAATACAGTGATTCTTTATGGGTAGATCAGAATTACCAACACCGAAAAGAAATAATTAATTCCTTGTCTATTCCTTTAATGTCTTACTCCTAAAATGTTTTTTTTGAAGTTATACTATGATATTTTGACCCTTGCAAATATGTATTTTGAAACTTTCTTCCTACTAGGTCAGAATTTCTAAAAATGTAGGTAATTATTTAATGATTGAAGTAGATTTAAATAGTGTCTACAAGATCAACACTTTGAACTTCTTATAAGTGGGGTTACATAAAAAGCAGCTAGAAGTGTAAAATAGGAATTTCTGCTTCCTGGGGAGCAGAGGGAAGGTCAATAGTTTCTCTATTAAGTCTTGTACCCTCCCATGAGGTCTTACTTTGTACCCGATCCATAAGTATTAGAATTCCCCTGAAGTCATTTTATGATTCATGTAGTTGGGCTATTTTAAGGCAGCAATTCCATTTCTAAACTCCATCCCTGCTGACGTCGCTTGCACTGTTCACCTGGCACCATTGGCTGCCCTTCAGCAGATAATTCACACACCACATAAGCATTTAGAAAAACCCACAGTTAAACTAGGAATAAGAGTCATCAGTGGCATTTGTGGTTGGTGACCTTTTAATTATGTGACACCAAGTTGGGACAGAGGGAGCCCTCCTTCTGAGAAAATCAGCCTCTTTTAAGGCTGCTTCAATTCATGTCCCTCCCAGTTGATTTAACAAATCCAGACTCTCTTGCTCTCATTCAGCCTTGCAATTGTAGGTCAAACTGTTTGCTTTTGAGGGACTGACCCACAGGTTTCTTGCTCCCAATTTCTTCACAAATGTAGCTCCTCTTAAATGATTAAAAGATGCAAGTCATGCTTGATGATAAAGTTTTTTCAAAATCTACAGAAACAAATTTCATTGATAACAATTCATCATAAGAACACAATGGGCAATAAATCTGAATTTGTGGTTTACATAGGAAATACAAGTAAATTTTACTAATGAATAATTATGATATCTATACATTCATTCATGCACATTTATATACACATATACACATATGTACATCAGGGGTTCTTAACCTGGAATCCATGGCTATTCCAAGGGGTCTGTGGATATAGTTCAATCTATGAACTTGAATGGAACAAAATTACATCATGATTTTCATTAACTTCTAAATCATTAAATTTTCTCCAGTTATTTAAAAATATTATTCTATGAAAGGATTCAGATATTTCATCAGACTGCCAAAGGGCTCTGTGATACAAAAAGGTTTAAAATCTTTAATAGATTAGATATGAGGCAGGATAGTATAGTGGGTAAAGAGCTTGCCTTGGAGTCAGGAACATATGGGTCCAGATCCCACTTTATATATATATATATATATATATATATATACTGGGCAAGTTACTCAATGTAATGAGAGATTATAAGTTGTAGAGCAGGTACTGTTCTCTGTGTTAACAGAGGAAATTCCTCATCGTAAGCTCACCACAATGCTGAATTCATATGTGACCTACATTTGAGAAGTATAATCCAAGTATATCTTGGATATAGATGGAGCCAAGCCTTGAGGTCAATATATCCTGCCTGGGGCTTTCTCTTGATCTACAGTTCCATATCACGGGTTCCCTACTAGATAACTTCTTTGATTATTCAATACACATCTCCAATTCAGTATGAAAAAAAAAAAACCAACCCCCTTATCTTTTTCCTTAAATACTCCTTTACTTCTAACTTGTCTTTCTATTGAAGGTAACACCATTCTTCCAGTCATGCAGATTCCCAACTCCATCTTTGACTTGGCTCTTCTCTTTCTTTCACATTTTAAATCCAAATTAGCTGTGAATTTTACTTGAACAATAAATCTTGTTTCTGTCCCCCTTCTCTCCACTCCTATGTTACTACTCTAGATTTGGCCCTCATCTCCTCCAGTTTAGACTATTTTTTGTTGTTGTTGTTTAGATGTGTCCTACTCTTCATGACCCCATGTGGGGTTTTCTTGGCAAAATATTTCAGTGGTTTAATATTTGCTCATTTTTTAGATGAGGAAACTGAGGCAAACAGGGTTAAGTGACTTGCCCAAAGTCACATAGCTAGTGTCTCAGACTAGGTTTGAACTCATGAAGTTGAGTCTTCCTAATTCCAAGTCAAGTCACTATTCACTGTGCCACCTAGTTGCCATTAGACTTTGGTAGTAGTCTTGTAATTTGAAACAGTTAGGTGGTACAGTAGATAGAATACTGAGCCTAGAGTCAGGAAGACCCAAGTTCAAATCTGGTCTCAGACCCTACTAATCATGTGACCCTGGTTAAACCACTTAACCTCTGTTTGCTTCAGTTTGTAATTATATAATGGGAATAATAATAGCATCTACTTTGCAGGATTGTTGTGAGAATAAAATGAAATTATATTGTAAAGCATTTAATACAATGCCTGACATATAATAGTTGCTATTATAAATATTTATTCTCTTCCCCCTTCCCTGCCCTTGATTTCTCTCCCTTCTTGAAGTCTATTCCCTTCCATAACCATCCTCCAAATTGAAATTCTTATAGTACAAATCTCTTTACAAAATTCCAACTTCTTGCTATCAAGACAAAATGTAAATTTTTCTCTTTGGCTAACAAAGACCCTCCAGTCTATTTTTCCACACTTTATGCCCATTAATTCTTCACATACAGCAAAACTGGCCTCTTTATTGGCCTCAAAAGTGACACTCTATCTCCTATCTCTGTGCATTTTTATAGACTATCTTTTCTGTCTAGGAGGAAGGAGTCAAGGACTGTATTCCTTTCTTCCTTGCACTTCTCAGAATCCTTAGCTTCCTTCCAAGATCAGCCTGAGTGCTCTGTACTACAAAAAGCCTGTCTTACTTCCTCCCTGTTCTCAGTGCCCTTCCTCTGGAAATTGTATGCATTTTTTTTGTTTGTTTATGTGATGTCTTCCTTTGATAGAATATAAGCTTCTTGGGAGCACGAATCATTTCATTTGTTCAGCACACAGTAGGCAATTAATAAATGCTTATTGAATTGAATCAAATTACTCTGGGTTGAACATGATTCAGGAGATCCGTGTCTGATGAAATCAGTTGACATAGCATTTCTCAATACACAGAGGAAGCAGAAACTTGATACAGGAAGGCAGTGAACTTTTGCCTTCTCTCATCTGTGGTTAATGTATGTAGGCAATCAACAATATTTGTGACTGTGGCAATGATTAGAATAAATGGGGGAGATGTCAGATTTTTGGAATTATAGGAGTGTTAAGAAGACATCGTTTGTTGTGATCATTTGCTAAGAAGCCCATGTAGAGGAAATTTTCTTTCTCAACATATTAAATAAGAATGTTTCATGAGTTCTGTTCATGGCACTCATTCCTTGTACGGGAATGTATCCCTACTAAAAAAATCACAGTATTTAAAAGCTCATGTGGCATCTTCACCCCATCCATGCAGTCACATAGTTTAACTTCTGAGCCCTGACAACCCAACATTACCTAATACTTGACAGTGAAATATTCATGAAAGTATATGATGGATGAGCTAGAGATCTCTATTCACTGATGGAGCTGATCATGGCTAGTTTGCCAGTGACATATTTTACGCGTATGTTTGAGTTCTGCTTAGTTAAGATAGGTGGTTATGGTGATAGGGAATGTTAAGGTATAGCAGCAACACGAGGGTAGATTCTCAGGAAATGGCTCAATATTTAAAGTGTGGTAATTTTTCTAAATTGTGGGTCTAACGTCACCCCCCATATACTCAATAAATTCTAGTGGTTCCCTCTTACTTTGAGAATCAATTTCAGTGCCTTTGTTTTCCATTTAAATATGGCCCTATCATATTCTTCTAGCCTTATTACACATTACTCTTTTCCACATACCCTGTAGTCCAGCCAAACTAGGCAAGTCAGGATTCCTAGCACAGACCATTCCAACTCTGATCTCTGAGGCTTTGGAAAGGTGCTTGCATGCCTAGAATGTTCTCTGTCCTCATTTCCATTTTTGGAATTCCTGAATTGCTTCAAGACCCAGCTCAGGAATTACCTTCTGCCCAATACCTTTTCAAATCAATTTAATAAAAATGTTTTAAGAACCCACTATGTGCCAGACATGGTAACATGATAAGTTGAACTGTTTTTTGCACTATATACTTAAATTGCAAGCTGAATTAAATTGCATACTTTCAATAACAAAAAATAGTGTCATCAAGGGACTTTTTTCTATGAGGATTTCTGTTATTATCCTCAAATACATAAACTTAATTACTCAGGTGTTTATCTCAATAGTTTAGTCACATCTCTCTATCATACCCAAACAGCTTAATGGGAAGGTTTAGTTTCACAAATCAACTCTCCATCTTAAAAATTCAACTTGAAATTGGTGGTGCCCCCAAGTAAATCTAAAGTAGACTTGTTCTACTAAGGGCTCATGTGAACCATAAGCATAGCAAGGAGGAAAAAGTAGTTAGCAAAATAATATCGAATAGTCAATGATTTAGAAAGAAAGAAGTACATTACATTGAAACTAAATAACAGTAACAGCCTTTGAGTGGGAAGTCCTGTCTTTGACATATACTAACAGTAGAACCATGGAGAAGTCATGTAATTTCAATGCACCCTGGCAACTTAGACCTTAAATCACAAAGGACTTGTGTTTCTACATCAGTAGAAGGAATTTATATATTAGCTGTGATGCAATCACAGTTGTGAAGCACTTACCCTCAGTACATGTCTGCTCTGTCTGTGTGTAAGAGACAGAGAGATGGAGATCGTGAAATAGAGATATAGTGGCACAGAGAGTTTTATCATTCATTTACCTGATAGAAATTCATCTAACAGAATTCTAAACTTAAGGATTGAAGTCACAAATTCACATTGCAGAGCAACCCAATGAAGGTCTAGAACTGCAGGGACTCTGTGACATCTTATATCTGGTCCCCTGGAGCGCCACACTCTCTGTTGTTGCATGTGTTAAGCTCCAGAAAATATCTGACAATAATCACTAAACATAATTTCAAATGCAATCAGCAAGGATCTAAGAGAGAACAAACATCGAGGAATTCTTTGCTAAAGGGATATTAATGAAGTTCCATCACTAGCAATGTTGCATTATTGAAAGATTAATTCCTGTAAATATGTGAATGTGCATTTAGGGGTCATTCAACTTTTCCCATTTATAAATAAATTCTACTAGTTCTCCTCATGTTTCTTGGGATTGTATTTGACTTTTTAGATCTCTAATGCACTTATGTACTGCTATGCATTCTAGTTACTTGAGTTTCACTTGACTAGGCTGTGAACTCCTTGGGGGCAGGGACCAAATTTTCTGCACACAGTGGATATTTAGTAAATATTTGTTGTAGAAAACAATCATTGTGAAGATAGGAGGTTCCTAACAGGCATGCTTTAACATTGATGGCATACTTCTATTTATTCTCTTAAGAAATAAATGCATGTATGTGCATTTTGCAAGCAATGTATAATATGTGATGAATCCTGAATACAATAGCCTTACAGGATTTTTTCAACTAGGTCTAATCCCCAAATCCCAGAAACCTCAATATAAATGGAGAATAGACATCACTAAGCAGAATCTTCGAAAAAGAATAATTATGGAAGGAAAACAAAAGCATGACTATCTATGTGTAATCCTAGTATACTAATCACAGAAGACTGTCTTCTTGAATCACAATATAATCTCAACCCCTTACCAGTCTCTGAGTCAGATCCCACCCCAACACCTTCCCAGTCTTCAACAAGGGCCAAGGACAATTCAACAAGGGTCAGAGGCAAAATGTTCCTGCTCAATATGGAACATTTTAAATTGTGACTGAGCAAATATAGCTTCAGATTAATTTTTTCGTATATTTAAATGTCTTTGTAATAACAAGAGTTGTATAACTGGGCATTAAACAATGTGGATTCAAGCCCAAGCCCAAGCCCAAACCCCACCATTTATTTGTTGTTTTTATCAACCTGATCTTATCTATACAAATAATAGCTAAAAGTTAAATAGATCTTGGCAAAGTACTCTACTTATCTCTTCTCATAATCACAACAACCCCATGACATAGGTGCTATTATTTTCCTCATTTTGCAAATTAACAAACTGAGGTTCAGAGAGTTTAAGTAACTCTAAGGTGACATAGGTAGCAAATGTCTGAGGCAGAAGACTATGGAAGTCAGTTAGGTGAAATCATATTCCCTAAGGGTCCATTCCAGGTCTAGTGTTCTATGATTCACCCAAATACTCTGTGTTTAGTTTAGTTTGGTTATGTTAAACAGTGCAGATTTTTTTAGCCTAAATCTACATGAAACATTTTTATTTGATGAATGCTATTTTTTATAATGAAAGTAGCAATTTTATCTGAGTTAAAATTATTTACAAAAACCAAAAGACATGCTTCATGAAGCTGGTAATAACCATTTTTTTACTGTTGGCTTTTATTCTAAAGATCATAGTTGGGAAATGCTGTATAAAATAAAAATAGGATTGAATTCCAAAAAGTACTCTACTGTTCTAATTTCTAATTGATAGTATTTACAGGAATATTTACAATTGGAAAAAAATTAATTTAAAACTTTAGTTAATTTACAAGTCAACCTCAAGGACCCTTATAAAGAGTTTTCTGAGGATTTGATGTATGAAATTATGATACTTTCTATATGTACCACCATTCTATATTCCTCAAAGACCTTCGATGATGCTAATGGAAAGATTTCTAATTAGTTTAAGGTTTTGGTGCCTCCCCAGATTTGAATGAGACAGGGGAAAGAACCCAGATCAGTCATTGTTTGAAAAAATGTTGCTTATGAATAAATTTTTTCTAAATTTTCATATCACATATGAAAAACCCACTAGAACAAAGACTGTGAGGTACTCTGTAATCCACTGCATGACTGCTCTCTTTGCTTTGAAATTGTTTTAATGTGGAATATTGGATGTTTGTGTGTGTGCATGTTTCATCTCTGCCACTAGATTTTAAGTATTTGAAGGGTCGTCATATGAGAGCTTAGATTTGTTCTGATTGACCCCAGAGGAAAGAACTGGGAGCCAGCGGGTAGCAAATTAGGGTTTTGAACTAAGGGAAAATGTCCTAGCAATTGGATGTATCCAAAAAGTGGAATAGGATATCTGGTAGTTGGTGGTGAATTCCAACTAACTAGGCATTTCCAAGCAAGGACTGAATGACCACTCATTGGGGATGATACACAGAGGATTTTTATCTAGGTATACAATGGACTAGTTGGCTAAAGAGGTCCCCTCCTACTTTGAGGAGATACACCTTGGTTTAATTCCAAAGGCAGGGGTCATACCTATTTCTTCATAATCTCAAATGGAGGGCCAACATTGATAGTCTGTGCTGCTGAAGTAGATGTCCTTTTGTGCCCATTACTCTAACTTTCTGGCTATGGGTCTGAGTCATGACTTGGGTAGAAATAAATTGTACAGTGGATAAAATGCCAGGTCTACAGTCAGGAAGACTCCTCTTCCTCAGTTCAAATCTAACCTTAGACACTTACCAACTATTTGACCCTGGGCAAGTTAACCATGTTTACCTCAGTTTCCTCATCTGTAAAATGAGCTGGAGAAAGAAATGGCAAAACCACTTCAGTATCTCTGCCAAGAAAACCCTAAATGGGCTCATGAAGAGTCTGATGCAACTGAAACAACATAAAACAGCATTAACAGAAAAAAAATCTCTGCACAAGGACTACTCACATATTTACTAAAAGAATGGTTAACTTTTCTCTCTGTGTTATATTTGAGAAGTGGATTGCATGTTTGCCACTCAAATATAGGCAACCTTTGAAATTACTTTGCTAGCAAAGCTTTTGGATGAAGACAGCTTAGAGGCAGCTTCAGATTTTGCTTCATTTGGAAATTTTATCTTCTTTTGAAGAGAATTTAGTCCATAACCAGGTTCTTCCAAGTCATGTTGTCTAGTTTTAACCACTCAAATGGTTTTTATTTTGTGAGTTTAAAGAAATATACCTATTGAAAAAAAAACTAACAAGAAAAAAGGCTATTTTACAGGACACATTTTAAGTGCCATTATGCTTTATTTGCAGAGGTGAATGTGGCACACTAGAGAGAGCATTAGAGTATGAATCAAAAAGATCAGGGTTCAATTCCTTCCTCAGACAACTATTACCCAGGTGATCCTGGGACAGCCATTTAATCTTTTTCTGTTTCCTCATCTGTGAAATGTGGATAATGATCATAGTTAATATTTACATAGTGCATATTATGTGTCAGGTACTGTGCTAAGTGTTTTACATTATTATCTAATTTGATCCTCACAATAGACCTGGAAGGTAGGTGTTATTATTATCTCCATTTCACAGATGAGGAAACTGAGGCAAACAGACAAGTGACTTGTCCAGGTCCGAAATCCAGTAAGTATCTAAAGTCAGACAGACTCAAATACTCCTTTCCAGGATGCAGCTAAATGACTCAGTGGATAGAGAGTTGGACCTGGAGCTATTAAATGAGTTCAGATTTGACCTCAGACACTTTCTGGTTATGTGACCCTAGGCAAGTCATTTCCCTCAGTTTCCTCATCTGTGAAATGAGCTGGAGAAAGAAATAGCAAAACAAAAACAAAAACAAACAAAACTCTTGTATCCTTGCCAGGAAAATCCTGAATGAGGTAACAGAGTTGGACACAACTGAAATGAATGAATCACAAAAAATGTTCAAGAAGAATTTCAACTAAAATGACTTCATTTTCTCCAATGTACTGGCAAGCTATTTTGAGAAGGAATAAACTAAGAGGAAATAAGTAGAAGGAGCTGGCTTTGAGTTTTAATTGATACATACAGGCTCTATGACTTTGGACCAATTATCTAACTTCTCAAAAACTCTTGAAAATTCTTCCAGACCATTGGTTATAGAGAAAATCTTTTATTGTGAGGGGAAGTTCCTCACTAAGAGATAGCTAACCAATAAAATTGCAGGTTTTCATTTTTTTTAAAAGCCCAAATAAACATTTTGAACTTGAAGTCTGTACCCAGTGAGAATATCTAAATATAAAACTCATTACATTGTTTACTTGCAAGCAGGTCAGGTTGGAATATAGCTTTCCTGTCTCCAGTCAGGAAGTTTAGGTGAACTAAAACTAAACCACTGCCATGGACTTTTTTATGTTAAATTCTTATTTTTATTTTAAAAAAATGTCCCCTATGGTTACATGATTCTTGTTATCTCCCTCCCCATTTCCCCCCTGCCACCAGGAGTTGCCATGAACTTTTAATTATAAACAAAGTTTTGAAATACCCCCCCCCATTCCAGTTTAGGTGGTGATTCATGCTGATTTTGTTAAATGAAAATAAATATAATCCAAATGAATTTTCAAACTCCACGAAAAGCTACTGGCAGTGCTTATTCACTCATCCTTTTGCAATGAGTGAATAAGAAAATAAATTGTTCTTTAAATTCAGTGAAATAATCAGCATATTGTCATTTCACTCAGTGGATATATTTGGAAAGAGAAATGAGGACTTCCAAAAAACCAATGGCATAGAGAATATTGACAAGTGAACAAAGTATAAGGTGAGCTGATTGTTTGGTGAGGAAGAGGAATAATCAACTTTCATACTCCCTTGGCATCCTCCTGAGGTCAAAAGAGTAAGGAAGGTCCCTAGTAGGCTAGATAGACCTGGCTGTTGTCAATGCATGGCATGGAAGGTCATGAACTAGAAGCATACAGTATGGACAGGGATGAGTGTGTTGAGACATGTTTTACTGGAATGCATCCTTGAGTCACATTCCCAGAATCCTGAGTAACAGAACTGGAAAAGTCTTCATAGAAGGGTTGGTTTTCACATCTTGACTTAAGAGGAAACCAGGGCTCTGCAAGATAAAGTGAGTTGGCCCAGGCTATACATGGCCTAGAACCCCAGACTTCTGATTCCCAAATCTGTATTCTTTCTAACACAGCACAAAGTTCTTTATCATCATGTGTATATTTTCTTTTTTTTTAAGCTGGAGGAGAAAAAAGGGAATGTTGAAGAGGATGGACAGAGTGGAAAACAAAGGAAAATGGGGCCTTTAAAGAAATTGTTTATATACCCTAAAGAAATCAGCTCTTATTTCAGTCAAGATCACAGAAGGAAAAGCTTGGAGATATTTTATATTTTCTTTTCAGAAGTGTAAAAAAATACTTAAAAGTACATATATGGACTGACCGTAGATTTATGGCCAATGACTTTTTGTAAGGCAGGAGGATTGAGGCCGCTAATGTAAGTTTATGAGTACAGCTGGCACATTTAATGGCAGGTTTATAGGCACACCTCAAGGACTGCTCCATGCCTGTGGAAGGTATGGTATCAAACGAACTCTGTTGGACATATGGGCCTATAGATGGGCAAGGCACTATAAACCGACCCATAACTACTGCAGCTGTGACCATAAACCTTTCTAGAAAACAACCCTCAAAATCAGGCTCAGAAATGTTTGCTGTGTTCCAAATCAGGCAGACAGTTCCTTAGCAAAGCCTAGGTATATGGGAGAATTTGAGAGAATATATCACAGGCTCAGGTTAAATCAACAAAACCCATTTTCACTCTCACTCTGTATTGTTTTAATAAATCTTATTTGAAGTATCAACTGCAATTAATTTCTGCTTTTAAAATATCTCTTCAATGCCTGCAACCATTGGAATTCCATAGAATGAAGGGTGTTCTTTAAATCAAGTCCCCAGGATGTTGGTACTTACCTGGGATGTTGATAGAGTGTTTCATTACATGGGCATACCTTGAAAGATTGGTCTCCTGTTGAACAAGAATCCATTTCAAATTGGAGACTTTTCACCTGTTGAGGAAAGGGGGCTTTTCATAAGATATTTGGAACTATTTGCTTCAAAACCATTTTATTGAAGGGGCCACCAACAGCTTCTTGCAGGACATCCTCAAAGCAAATAATAGAAATGGACCAACTGTATTTCTTTTTCCTGAGGAGGACAACTTATAGATTGACATGTGTCTTCAAGATTCTTATTCTAACCTTAAAATATATTTTACTTTGTAAACTTACAGAGCAAGGGTCACATTTTCTCCTCAACTCAAAATACCTTTGTCATCCAATTATCCTTTTACTAATTTATCAAATGAGGGTGTTTAGTTGATCTCTAACATTTTTACATAAGCCTACAAATTTGGGCTGCTCTTGTTATTTAGAAGAAATTTGAAGTAATTCAAACACAGAGCTCGTGCCTCATGAATTTTTATGAAAATTTTGGTTTGGCTAAAATAAAAATAATATTGAATCATGTGAAATTTTAATGACTTCAGTGTATTTTTCAGGAGAAAGATTACAATCACATTCTGAATATGGAGCCTCTCTGACAATCAAAATAATGTGGATTCAAGTTCTGCCTTAGGCTCATATTAGCTGTATAACTATGGACAAATCATAATTTCTCAGTGCCTTCAAATAAATCTCTAAACATTTAGGTTGTAGAAGACCTGCATTGATGGGGGGAGTTTTGATACCAAGAACTCCCTTCACCGATGAAAGTAGAGGTGTAGTCTAAATATTTGTCAAGATCTTTAAATTCCACCCAGAAACATTTATGGTTAAGCAGTCTCCATGTACTTAATAAGAATTTTTTTTTCATCCTTGTGTTCACATCATCAAATTTGGCCATCAGGAAGGAGCCCTATTTCTTATCTTCAATTAATAAGTATATATTAAGTATCTATTGTGTACCACTGAGTATTCTAATTATTTTCTTTCCTCTTGAATTATCTCATGAGATACTGTATAGCTAGCAAAGGTCCAGAGTTATATATTCAACTATGTTCCTTCTCTTTTTCTTATGAATAGTGTGAAGCTATATCTGCACACCTTTCTAAAGGCTAATCTGACCTTAACTCTCTTATGGGAATATTTTTTGAATGGTTGGTCTTGATTAAAAAGAGCAATTATAGCAAACATTGACTCTTTTATAATTAGCCTTTCTTCCTCTTGTGATGCTTTTTCTTTCATACGTTTTTGTTCCTAAGAATTAAACATGTTTCAATTTAATTGAAGAAAGATTTATTAAGCACCTGCTATGTTCATTGCACTAGAGTTAGAAGATAGTAATTTATATCTATTTTGTAATATGTGAACTTAGAGAGAGTTAGGCTTGATTTTTCTCTAAAGAATCCCCATGCTTTCATCCAAGGGACTTGTAAGATCTTTGAAACTTGGAGGAAATACTCCTCCTTTTTACTCTTGGCCTGAATGTATGACTTCATCCATGTAGGGAAATCTCAGTATGAAAACTGCCTCTGCGCATGTGGATCAGAAACATATCTGTAAAGTTATAAAGATTTTACTGGAACAGTAAGAGATTAAATGCCTTGCTCATGTTTTTTTTTCCAGCCAATATGTACCAAAGAGTGCAATTGAAATCCTGTATTCTTGACTCCAAGGCCACTCTTTTACACAACAATACTATAGCTATTCCTTAAAGATAATGAATCAGAATTTTAGAGCTTTTTAGAGTCCTATAAGAATATCTCAACAAAATGTGAGTTCTGGTTGGTTCTACCAAGCTAGAAGAGATTAGAGTAGAAATTGTCCAATGGTATGATTGTCTCTTGTTTAAGAACTAGAGGAGGGGCAATGACATATGTTTGTTAACAATGACCTATATAGAGTACTTGCTAAGAAACTGAGGGATTATCCTTTTTAACAAAAGAAGACACTCATACCCATGAAATTGAGGATCTTTAACCTATTGCAAATTGCCTTGATGTAAAAAACAAAGGGAAATCTCTGGAAAGAAATAGGGTTGGATCTTTGCTTTTATTGGAACAGGGAATTCTTAAGTGAGGATGCTCCTTAGACCAATATAGGTCAGCACCTTTGTATAATTCATTGCCTTGCAGAGTTGCATATAGCACTGAGAGATTATTAGTTAAATGACTTGCCCAGAGTCATACAGCTAGCCAAAGATAGTATTTAGTTCAACCTGGCTACCATATTAACAAATAAACCAAGGATGAGAGAGGCTAAGTGAAATATTATCTAGGTCTTCCTACCTGAAAGGATTTTCTCTTCTGTCTCTGTCTCTCCTCCCCTGCCCCTATTTCTTTTTATCTATCCCTTCTGTCTCTCCCCTTTGTGGCTCTTTTCTGGGTGTGTCTGGCTCTTATCTCCAGAAAACTATTAAAATGGGCAGAAGGGAGCTAGTTGTTATCTTAACTTGATGTTTTTTGGATTTTGGATTTTGGAAGATAGAATGCATAAGCTTTAAAGCATTAGACAGATGACAGACATAGTTTTGTAGGGGAGAGAGAGTCAAGGAACTTCCATGCAAGGCAAGGAGATAACATGAGGCCAGAAAAATGTGGGAAGTGCCAAAAAGAGCTGAAAACAGAAGATATATTCCCATTTTGCCTGGGGTCAGCCCTGCATATGTGTGTTTACCTCTGATTGACTGAAGCAGAGTCACTGGGGAGAAGAAAAGCAATAGTAAAATTACTTTTAGGAATTTTCAAATGTATAAAATAGCAACTCCTTCCTAGGGGAATCTGGAGCATACAATAAGAAGACAAAATCACATATGAAGGAAAAAGTTATTTTCTTCATCCATCACATCTGTTCAGGCACAACTGGACATTCCAGAATCCTTAGTGGCTGTTTCTTCATACCAGCTTGTCCAGCTGTTCAGCCAGAGAGACAACAGTTTGCCTTCTCACAGAGACAGTATATCTCAAAGTGAGAGCATAAGAGGCCAAAACATCTTTATTTGTATTGCTAAGAGGCTGGATTAGTAAAAAGTAGCCTTTGACCCTTCATTTGCCTCTGAGGCTAGAACAACAACAAAAATGGAAAATCCATAAGTTACTGCAATTCTAATTCAAATAATATAGATCATGAATCTGCCTAGACCTTGGCAAAGTTTTCTGTATCTGAAGATAGAGCTGTATGGTCCCTTGTGGCTTTTAAGCATGGTTGCTTTCTACTATTTATACAGAGATAAATAAGTGCAATGTAGTCATAGCTCTTCTGGGGGGGGGGGGAGCTAAGAGGAATTGAGTTTGATATTTCCTAGATATTTTATCATATACTGTTCAGAATAATTCCTAGTCATCATACATACATCACTTATAGACTTAAGATAAAAACAAAACAAAACTCTTAATCTGGATATTTTAAAATGTGATTTAAAGATATGATTCTATTGCAATGTTTACATCGCCACATATTTGATCATTGTATTATTCTAAATACTCCACTGGGCACCATTTTAAAGTCCTGAATTGGACCACCTTTCACATTATTGTTAAATGGATATCCAGATTTGAGGACTGTCTGGCTGCCTCTCCTGCATAAGCCTTAATCATTCCAAATCATTTGAGTAATTTCTTCAGAGAGAGAAAAAACTACAAGATTCATAGCTCTGTGTGGTTTTCTTTCTTCATGATTTATCAATTTTCCCTTCCTCTGCAGTGTGCTTGAAAGAGGACTTTGAAACTCCAAAGGCAAAATTGGCCAGAAAATGGAGATTTTGATGATATCCTGCCTCCTTTACCTCAAATTTTTGGATTTTATTACAAACAAAAGAAAACTTAGAAAGTTTTCCTTGTGGTAGAGTAACTAAGTTACTATACCCCAGGGCAGCAGTAACATTCATGCCAAGAAATTATGAGATTTTTATATACCTATAGTCTTTGCTCTGGTGGGTCCTCATTTCTTTATTTAATAGCCAAGTAATTCTAGAATCAGATAAAACACACTCCTGAGTCTCTGCATATCTATATATACACATATAGATACAAATATAAGTATATATGAAATTATATATGTGAATATATATGTATATGAGTAAATACTAATGCTGCAAATTTTAAAAGTCCATGGTGGCATCTACCACAGAAATGTTAATAAAATAAATATTCCTGTGAGCATAGGTTTATGTGTGTGATACTTAAATTTATGTGCAAATGGCTACATACATGTAGGAAATTATTCATTTTTATGTATAGTACTTAGTCTAAGCCCCATAGGTTCCTTTGTACTCAAAAACACTGATGTAAAACTAAACTGTTGACAAACCATCAATTTCAAGGCACCAAGCTCCAGTATATTACCATTTCCTTTCAGTAAAAATATATCTTGCATCTGAAGTTCAAAAGTTTGGACTAATTTGGGGGCAAATAAAGTCTATCCCACACTAAAAAGTATCAAGGCTGAAAACATGGCACTCTTTTTCAGATGCCAAAAGACCTTGTTAGCATTTTTCCCCTTTATATTTTATGCAAAATGCTGTTTATAAAAAATATTTAAAATATTCACCTTGTAAATTTTCCCACCAAAAATGGGAATATATGTTCTGCAATTGGAGAATGGCTGAACAAATTATGGTATAGTGATATTAAAAACAAGTATAACACATGCAAAGAAATATAGAAAGATCCACTTGAGGTATTTTATTTTATTTTTTTTTAGAGAGTTTCTATTTTTTATTTTTTTAAATTTTAAATATATTTTATTTGATCATTTCCAAGCATTATTCATTAAAGACATAGATCATTTTCTTTTCCTCCCCCCAAACCCCCCATAGCCAACGCGCAAATCCACTGGGCATTACATGTTTTCTTGATTTGAACCCATTGCTTTGTTGATAATATTTGCATTAGAGTGTTCATTTAGAGTCTCTCCTCTGTCATGTCCCCCACTTGAGGTATTTTAAAGTAAATTCAGAAGAGTCAAAACTGTATGCATAGTGGCTACCACCATATTTTTTTTTAAGTAGAAAAGAAAATGAGAAGTAAGATAAACAAATCAGTGTTGGACAGACTATGATCAAGTCTTGAAGGGGACAGAACAAAAATGTTTCTTTGCACAAATTCACTTGGAATGGGGGAGAATGTCATTTGAGTTTTGTTTTTAAAAAAACATTTTACCCTCCCCACACAAATAATAAATAACATTTCACATATTTTCTGAAATTATAAGATCAAAATTGTCCCCCTCTTTCACTTCCCTTCCCCCTCCCAGAGATGGTGAGAAATTCAATCTATCTAATACATGTATTATCATACAAAACACATTTCATATTGGTTGTTGTTGTGGAAGAGCACTGATATAAACCCCAAACCCCCAAATAAAAACAAATAAACTAAAGTGAAAAATAGTATGCTATGTTATACAGCTGGTTCCAACAGTTGTTTTCTCCAGAGGTGGATAGCATTTTTTGTCATGAGACCTTCAGAATTGTCTTGAATCATTGTATTGATTGCCACTGTGTACAATTCTGCATAACTTCATGGAGGTCTTTCCAGCTTTTTCTGAAATAATTCTGCCCATCATTCCTTATATCAGAGTGGTATTCCATTACAATAATTTACCACAATTTTTTTAGCCATTCCCAATTAATGGATATCCCCTCAATTCCCAATTTTTTGCCATTACAAAGAGAGATACTATAAATATTTTTGTACAAATAGGTCCTCCCTTCTCTCCCCTCCTTTTTTAAATCTCTGCCATATAGACCTAGTAATGGATCAAAGAGTGTGTACAATTGTATAGGCCTTTGGACATAGTTCCAAATTGCCTTCCTTAATGATTAGATATTTGTAAAAAAAGTGTTAAAAACCCCAATTTAGCATAGTTAGCCATTACAAGTTTTTCTAGAAGGGAGCAAAGAATTACATTTCGTGAATAATTTCTAAACTCTTATGAAGGAGCTGAGCTGGGCAATAAAAGCTGGAAGTTTCTAGACATAATGGCTTCTTAGAATTGGATTTTCAACTTTGGAGCAATGTATTTTGAGAGTCCCAACTATACTAAGCCCATTTTTTTTTTTTACAGTTGATACTTAGTTATTGCATTTTTTCTTTTATTTTTTTGTTCAAAATATGATTTCACACAGATCTGTAACTTTTATTATGTTGGATTAATGATGATTGCATATGAATTATTCTTCTGGTCATAAGCAAATTGGAGTAAAGTTTGTTTTAAAGAATTAAAACATCCTTATTTAACAATAGATACAGTCTAAGAAGTTATTTTTTGTTAAATGAATCATCAACTCTTTGAATCTGAGTTTTACTCATCTAAAACTAATGACATTGAACTAGGTCTTTAGTTTGGACTCCGTCTATTCAAGAAGTCTTGGTGAATATTCCAGGAATTGTATTAGAGCTTAAATTTATATTCTTATGCATGTGTCTTTAGTATTAGGAAAGACTTGCTAAGCACTTATTTGTATATCAGGCACTGTTCTAAGTGCTAGGAATACAAAGAAAATGTATAAGTGGAACTTTTAACCCTTGGACTTCATCCCCCAGAAGTCTTTCAGTATTTCTCAGAATTCCTGTCCTTTCTCCACCGCCTTGCATGGTCATTTTTTAATTTAAGTTTGCTGTAACCCTCCCTATGTCTATTCTTCCCCTAGTGGACTGGATTTAGGTAGTTCTTTTTACTTTAGTTATTATTTATAAAACTTTTAAAATATGATAATTATTGCATATTAATTGTAAAGCCCACAAAAAGTAAAAACATGACATCTGTCCTCAAGACACTCACATTCTAATGATATTTGACATGTCAAAGCAAAAACTAATTCTGTGCTATGAGCAAAATGATTTGAGAATTACTGTTCCACTTCTTCCTAGAGCTAAAGTTCTCTGAGTAATTTCCCTCCCCCCCAATCAATACACAATAAGGAGAGTTTGTTCATTCAAATTAATTTCTATTTAGGGAGAGACATATGGGGAAGATAGTTTTGACGAGTTCATTCTGATGCTTATTACAAGAGGTGTGGGTTTGGAAAGATAGTTCAATAAGTAGTCAAATACAAATCATTAGCAAGATTTGGTAGCAAGCTATTGCATATAATTCATCTGCATTCCTTCATGTTTGCAGAGGCCTTTATACTGAAAAAGTTGGATACTCAGTGGAAAGAGTGGGTGGCTTGGCAGGGTCAGTGTTCAAAACTAAACATGAAAGTTCTACCAAATGGAAAGGGTCTCCTGTGATTTCATGATGTCTTGGAAATCAACCAATGATTTAAAATATAATCTAATTTTATATCTTAACAGTGACTTAACCAAGATGCAAGCATGTTTCTAAAAACCAGACAGGCAAAAGAACATCTTGTATTTAAATTTTATAAAACCGTAAATACTGAAAGCATCAAGTTAGTGGAAATAAGGAAACTTGGATCCTTGGAAACATAGTATGACCCCAAGTAAATGAATCAAAGTTAGTTGAAGGTCTGGTACTATAGCTCCACCAGGGCTTTCAATGTTTTTGGCTAGAGTACAAGACCATCAAAATATTATCAGCTGGGGAGCTGGGATATGTGTTTTCCAAAGTTGGCTACATGACTCCCTATTCATCTAAAACTGTTTACCCTGAGGTTTTGGATAAACATATATGTTATATGTACCTTGGAATTCTGATGATAGAATCAATCTTCTTAAGCTGAGCAGAATCCTAGCAGATCCTCAGTGACCTTTAAAATATCAATTAACTACTTCTTTATATTTCCTGTACACAATCTTGTATATGTCATCTCATTTTGTGCTTTGAAATTCAAGATCTTTGGAAGAAATGAATTTGGGACAAAACTGTAGTAAATTTACACCCAATATTTATTTTACTCATTGCTCAGCTATAGTTGCATAATGTGAAAAGTAATAACATTTATTCCACCTTGCCTTTAAGAATTCATTTTAGTTCCTGTAAAAATTTGCTATATTATATGGAAAAGTAAATTTAATTATAATTTTTTACCATTATCATAATGTAGAACATGTTGGTAGTAGGGATTCTTTTGACAAAAGGGTGAAATTAATTCTCCTTGAGCTTCAGCTTCCTCATTTATAAAATTAGATGGTAAAACCATATCACTTTCTAGAGTGCTTCCAAATCTAATCTATAATAGTGTGATCCCATAATCCTTAAATTGATGTTTCAGATGGTGCAGACTAAGTGCTCTCTAGATAATGAGCTTTGTTGTGTTATGCTTTAGAAAAGCATTGGATAAAGTTCTATCTACTATGACTAGAATTTTATGGTTCTTTTTTTTCACTTTAAACATTATTTTATTTGGACATTTCCAAACATTATTCATTGGAAACAAAGATCATTTTCTTTTCCTCCCCCCCTTCCCGTTCCCACCACCTCTCCCGTAGCCGACGCACAATTCTACTGGGTATCACATGTGTTCTTGGTTCGAACCCATTTCCATGTTGTTGGTATTTGCATTAGAGTGTTCATTTAGAGTCTCTCCTCTGTCGTATCCGGTTCTTTTGTTTTTAACACTTGCATGTCAAAGACAATTTCCTTATCTTACAACATTTTCATAGTCTTGATTGTGTCTTCTAGTGCCTAGCTGATAGACCACATCCCACTCTATCATCTACTCATAGTGACAAACTTTTCTTGCTCAGCAGAAACTCATGATGAGATAAAACTGGCCAATTATTTATTTCATGATTTGTTATTTTTCCTATTCATGGGCAATTGTTCAACTGTTCATTTGAAGAGGGCTTAGAAGTAATTCTGAAATTAATAATGAATTTCTTAAAGCATAGGAGTGTCTGTTATTTCCAGGACTAGGGCGTAGTTGAAAACTTAATCTTCTGAAAATTTGTTTTTTCTTTCTCTTGCTATGTAAACAATTTCAAATATTTCATTCCTTTTCCATAAATTTCAAGACCTGCTTTTCACTGATTGAAAGGCTAAGTAACAATTCCTTACAAGGAGGTTTTGGAGACTGAGAAAATCTAAGGCTTGTATTTTTAATATGCTTTCTTTGATTTCACATTATTGAGGATCAGTTTTAGAAATATGACTTTCTAGTTTTCTCATTCTTTATCATTCAATTTCTAATATACTGGTATTCAGGGAGTGTATTAGGATCCTATTTCTTCTCTTACACATTTTCATTATATATACTTTTTGAAGGTTTTTTGTATGTTTATTCTGTGTCCTATATATTCATGTATTTATTTGAACAACTAATGACTTCCCTTTTATATGCTAGTGAATGTTAAAAATAGAACATAAACATGTATTATTATGATTATTACTATTATTATCATCCAGTTCCATTCTGTGAACCAGCATTTAATATGTTGATAAATATAATAATGACTACAATCCACAGGGTGCTTTTTGATCTTTACAGTACTATAGGGTTATTACTTGTAGGATAGTGTCTTTTATAGATATAAGAAACTAAGCCTCAGAAATAATAAGTGATTGCTCATGCTTATAGAGCTAATAAGAATTGAGGCAGGATTCAAACCCATATTTCTCCTGACTGAATATAGATTTTGATCTACTCTAGTACAGAACAGTGAAATTAGTACAATAATAGATTGTTATTATTTTCTTCATACCTGTATTTCATAGTATATAGATGACCCTTCTAACAACATAGTTTGAAAGCTATTCTTGAACCTATTCTATTCTTAGAGAGCTGTCTTCTCTAGTCTTTGTAATTATATCAAATCAATTGTTAATATTGACATCAATGATAATTAACTCTCTGAATATGAATGAATTCAAAGACATTATGCATTTATTATTATTTATGCAAAGACAAATGCAGGTTATGCATTTATTATGCATTTTGTGTTTTGAAATTCAAGATCATTAGAAGAAATAAACTGCAGGGCTGCCCTGTATACATTTCTTGATTCTTTAATATTGCTTTTAGTATCTAACTTATAGGATTGTATGCAAGTAGATGCTTTATGTTATTTTTTGCTATCAAATATTTCTAAAAATATGATTTCTAACAACTCTTAACAATAATAAATATAAATTCATTGGTGATACTGTTTTTATAATGCTCATATTGTTTCTTTTCCTCATATTATTATGTCTATAAATATCTACATGTATATATATATATGTATATGTAGCTATAAATCTAGACATAATGCACATTTTTAAAAATTCCGGTATCTCCTGATTAGACAATGAGTGATTTACCCAATCTCTCTTATCTTTCTGACTTTTCATGAAACTCCTGGACTCTGGTGGAAGCTTCTCTGTGTCCCAAGCTCTGTGTTTCTGTTTCTGCACCCTTGACCAGACTCACATTGGCTACAGACAAATTTAGAAATGTTCTTTAATTCTTCTCCAAATGGCCAACAGGGAGATATAAAAGAAACCAGGATTATAGCCTGGGCCTCTAGCAGCCCCTTGCTATTTCTATAGCTCCTGCCTGTTTCAGGGGCTCATAGGCTCAAAACCTTTACTAGGAAAGCTATGACATTAAAAAAAAAAAACTTGCTTTTATCACCACTACCTCAGAACAAGCAAATAAAGAAGAGGAGAGCATATTTGTGCCTGGTCTCAGTAAAATAAAAAGGAAAAAAAAAAGAAGTGATAGCTCTATTACTTCTTGATTCAGTAGTTTTCTTATTAGCCAACTTTTATGTTCTGCCCTAATTTTCTTTTTCTCAAATTGAGAGAATGCATTGAATCTCATTCTATTGTTCCTCATCAGTCACTTAAATTCATTTTCTCACAGGCTTTTTATGTACATGATGACATTTTAAAAAATTGCTACCAATTTTCCTTGAAAGCATTCCCAGGCAAATTGGTTATCTATCACCTACCAGGATACATTAGTTCATCATTCTCATTTTTGTTTAGTTTTGAAATAAATACATATTGGTACTTACGTTATTTATTAGTAAAAGTAAAATTCATTCTTTCCTTGTGATTGGGGTTTTATGTCTGAGTAAAATTTACAAGGGTTAATATCATATTCTGTAATCATTTCTGTTAAAATTCTACTACATTTGTAATATAGCTCTAGAAGCCTCCTCAAAAGTTATTTTGTATCATCACATTTACATACACATCATCATAATCAGTTACTTCTCCCTCTTTCTGAGTAAATTCCTTCTATCTTCTCTACTACTGAGAGTAATTTTGGGGAATTACAGATATCCTCTTTCCATGTAGACATATAAACATTTTTACCTTTATGAGTCCCTTAAATTTTCTCTTATTTATTTACCTTTTTGGGCTTCTCTTGTTTCTCATATTTTTTAAACATTATTTTATTTGGTCATTTCCAAACATTATTCATTGGAAACAAAGATCATTTTCCTTTCCTACCTCCCCCCACCCCTCCCACCACCTCTCCCATAGCCAACACATGATTCCACTGGGTATCACATGTGTTCTTGATTCGAACCCATTTCCGTGTGGTTGGTATTTATATTAGAGTGTTCATTTAGAGTCTCTCCTCAGTCATATCCCCTCCATCCCTGTAGTCAAGCAGTTGTTTTTCCTTGGTGTTTTTACTCCCACAGTTTATCCTCTTGGGGATAGTGTTTTTTACATCCCTGCAGATTGTTGAGGGACATTGCATTGACCCTAATGGAGAAGTCCATTACCTTTGATTGTACCACAGTGTATCAGTCTCTGTGTATAATAATTTCCTGGTTCTGCTCCTTTCTCTCTGCATCACTTCCTGGAGGTTGTTCCAGACTCCATGGAATTCCTCCACTTTATTATTCCTTTTAGCACTATAGTATTCCATCACCAACATATACCACAATTTGTTCAGCCATTCCCCAATTGACGGGCATCCCCTCATTTTCCAATTTTTTGCCACCGCAAAGAGTGCAGCTATGAATGTTTTTATACACTTCTTTTTCCTTTTTATCTCTTTGAGTTACAAACCCAGCAGCGCTATGGCTGGATCAAAGGACAGACAGTCTTCTATCGCCCTTTGGGCATAGTTCCAAATTGCCCTCCAGAATGGCTGGATCAATTCACAATTCCACCAGCAATGAATTAGTGTCCCCACTTTGCCACATCCCCTCCAGCATTCATTACTTCCCATAGCTGTCATGTTAGCCAATCTGCTAGGTGTGAGGTGATACCTCAGAGTTGTTTTGATTTGCATCTCTCTGATTATAAGAGATGTAGAGCACTTTTTCATGTGCTTATTAATAGTTTTGATTTCTTTGGCTGCAAACTGCCTGTTCATGTCCCTTGCCCATTTATCAATTTTTCTGTGCATTTTATTTTTTGTGCAATTGATTTAGCTCTTTGTAAATTTGAGTAATTAAACATGTCAGAAGTTTTTATGAAGATTGCTTCCCAATTTGTTGCTTTCCTTCTGATTTTAGTTACATTGGTTTTGTTTGTACAAAAACTTTTTAATTTGATGTATTACAAATTATTTATTTTGCATTTTGTGACTCTTTCTAAGTCTTGCTTGGTTTTAAAATCTTTCCCTTCCCAAAGGTCTGACATGTATACTATTCTGTGTTCACCTAATTTTCTTATAGTTTCCTTCTTTATGTTCAAGTCATTTACCCATTTTGAATTTATCTTGGTGTAGGGTGTGAGGTGTTGATCTAAACCTAATCTTTCCCATACTGTCCTCTAATTTTCCCAACAGTTTTTATGAAATAGTGGATTTTTGTCCCAAAAGCTGGGTTCTCTGGGTTTGTCGTATACTGTCCTGCTGAGGTCACTTACCCCGAGTCTATTCCACTGATCCTCCTTTAGCCAGTACCAAATTGTTTTGATGACCGCTGCTTTATAATATAGTCTGAGATCTGGGACTGCAAGGCCCCCTTCCTTTGTACTTTTTTTCATTATTTCCCTGGATTTCCTTGATCCTTTGTTCTTCCAAATGAACTTTGTTATGGTTTTTTCTAAATCAGTAAAAAAGTTTTTTTGAATTTCAATGGGTATGGCACTAAATAGATACATGAGTTTGGGTAGGATGGTCATTTTTATTATATTGGCTCGTCCTACCCATGAGCAGTTAATATTTTTCCAATTGTTCAGGTCTAGTTTTAGTTGTGTGGAGAGTGTTTTGCAGTTGTGTTCATATAGTTCCTGTGTTTGCCTCAGGAGATAGATTCCTAAGTATTTTATTTTGTCTAAGGTGATTTTGAATTGGATTTCTCTTTCTAGTTCTTGCTGCTGAGATGTGTTGGAAATACATAGAAATGCTGATGACTTATGTGGGTTTATTTTGTATCCTGAAACTTTGCAAAAGTTGTTATTTCGATTAGCTTTTTCTTTGAATCTCTAGGATTCTTTAAGTAGACCATCATGTCATCTGCAAAGAGTGATAACTTGGTCTCCTCCTTGCCAATTTTAATGCCTTAAATTTCTTTTTCTTCTCTAATTGCTACTGCTAGTGTTTCTAGTATAATGTCAAATAATAGAGGTGATAATGGGCATCCTTGTTTCACTCCTGATCTTATTGGGAATGCATCTAGTTTATCCCCATTGCAGATGATATTAGTTGATGGTTTTAGATATATACTGTTTATTATTTTTAGGAATGACCCTTCTATTGCTATGCTTTCTAGTGTTTTTAATAGGAATGAGTGTTTTATTTTATCAAAGGCTTTTTCTGCGTCTATTGAAATAATCATGTGATTTTTGTTGGTTTGCTTGTTTATGTGGTCAATTATGTGGATGGTTTTCCTAATATTGAAACAGCCCTGGTATAAATCCTACTTGATTGTGGTGAATGACTCTTCTGATCATTTGCTGGAGTCTTTTTACTAGTATCCTATTTAAGATTTTTGCATCTATATTCATTAGGGAGATTGGTCTATAATTTTCTTCCTCTGTTTTTGGCCTGCCTGGCTTTGGAATCAGTACCATGTTTGTGTCATAAAAGGAATTTGGTAGAACTCCCTCTTTGCTTATTATGTCAAAAAGTTGGTATAGTATTGGGGTTAGCTGTTCTTTGAATGTTTGATAGAATTCACTGGTGAATCCATCAGGCCCTGGGGATTTTTTCTTAGGAAGATCTTTGATGGCCTGTTGGATTTCTTTTTCTTCTGTTAGTCTAGGCAATTTATATTTTTGTAGATATTCATCCATATCACCTAGGTTGGTATATTTGTTGCCATATAGTTGGGCAAAGTAGTTTTTAATGATTGCATTAATTTCCTCTTCGTTGGAGGTGACGGCCCCCTTTTCATCTTTGATGCTGTTAATTTGGCTTTCTTCTTTCCTTTTTTTTTTTAATCAGATTGACCAGTACTTTGTCTATTTTGTCTGTTTTTTCAAAGTACCAGCTTCTAGTCTTGCTTATTAGTTCAATAGTTCTATCACTTTCAATTTTATTAATTTCTCCCTTAATTTTTAGGATCTCTAGTTTGGTTTTCTTCTGGGGGTTTTTAATTTGTTCATTCTCAAGCTTTTTGATTTGCTTTTCCAATTCATTGATCTCTGCACTCCCTAATTTGTTAATATATGCACTCATGGATATGAATTTTCCTCTAAGTACTGCTTTGGCTGCATCCCATAAGGTTTGAAAGGATGTCTCACCATTGTCATTATTCTCAATGAAATTATTAATTGTTTCTATGATTTCTTCTCTAACTAACCGATTGTGGAGTATCATATTACTTAATTTCCAATTAATTTTTGATTTAGCTCTCCATGTTCCCTTACTGATCAATATTTTTATTGCTTTATGATCTGAAAAGGTTGCATTTATTATTTCTGCTTTTCTGCATTTGAGTGCCATGTTTCTGTGGCCTAGTGTATGATCTATTTTTGTGAATGTGCCATGTGGTGCTGAGAAGACGGTGTGTTCCTTTTTGTCCCTATTTATTTTTTTCCATATGTCTATTAACACTAATTTTTCTAAGATTTCATTCACCTCTTTTACCTTTTTCTTATTTATTTTTTGGTTTTATTTATCTAAATTTGATAGTGCTAGGTTCAAGTCTCCCACTAATATGGTATTACTGTCTATTTCGTCCTTCAGTTCTCCTAGTTTCTCTATTAAAAATTTGGATGCTATACCATTTGGTGCATACATGTTGGTTAGTGATATTTCCTCATTGTCTATACTCCCTTTTAACAGAATATATTTACCTTCCCTATCCCTTTTGATCAGGTCTATTTTTGCTTTGGCTTTGTCAGATATCATGATTGCAACTTCTGCCTTCTTTCTATCAGTTGAGGCCCAAAAGGTCTTACTCCATCCTTTAATTCTAACCTTGTGAGTATCAACCTGCCTCATATGTGTTTCTTGAAGACAACATATGGTTTAGGGTTTTTGGTTCTAATCCAATCTGCTATTTGTCTACATTTTATGGGTGAGTTCATCCCATTCACGTTCAAAGTTATGATTGTCACTTGTGGATTCGCTGGCATTTTGATATCTTCCCCTAGTTCTGACCTTTCTTCTTTAGCTATATCCTTTTGAACCAGTGATTTACTTTAAATCAGTCCACCTTGTCCCCTCCCTTGATATGCTTCCCTTTCTAGCCCCTCCATTTTTATGCTCCCTTTTCCTCCCCCCTCTCCTTCCCTCCCTTTTTATACTACCCCTCCCTCCCCCTCCTTAATTTTCCTTTCTTTCTTACCCTGTTGGATAAGATAGGATTCAGGATCCCACTGGATCTAGATGTTCTTCCCTCTCAGAGTTGATTTCACTGAGAGTAAGGTTTAAGTAATACCACTTCACACTCTCTTCCTCTCCTCATATGAGGGTACTTCCAGTCCCCTTCCCATGTGTATCTTTGTATGGGAAATATTATTCTATTTAATCCCCCCCATTTCTTGAAGGAAATCTTAGTATTATCGAAGATTTCCCCCTCCCTTTTTCTTACTTTGCCCTCCCTTAACCAAATCTTCTTAATGCCCCAATCTTTCCATATGCATGATTCTTCTAACTACTCTCATGATGCATACAATTTTTGAGAGTTACAGAATAATTTTCCCCACATATTAATATATATAATTTGATGTAAATGTGGTCCTTATAGAAGAGTGTTTGACTTAAAGAAAAAGATAAGATTTATCTCCTTTTCCCTTTCTTTAATACTTACCTTTTCATGTTTCTCTTGCTTTCTGTGATTGGATATCAAATTTTCCACTCAGTTCTGGTCTTTTCTTAGCAAATGCTTGGAAATCTTCTATTTTGTTGAATGCCCATATTTTCCACTGGAAATATATAGTCAGTTTTGCTGGGTAGTTGATTCTTGGTTGGAGACCCAGCTCTCTTGCCTTTCTAAATATCGTGTACCGTGCTTTGTGGTCTCTTAGTGTGTTAGTCGCTAAGTCATGTGTGATCCTTATGGGAGCCCCCCTATATCTGAAGATCCTCTTCTTGGCTTCTTGTAGGATTTTCTCCTTTTCTTGGAAGCTCTTGAATTTGGCGATTACATTCCCGGGGGTTGTCTTTTGGGGATTTAATATAGAGGGTATTCTATGAACCCTTTCTATTTCTATTTTGCCCCCTTGCTCCAGAACATGTGGGCAATTTTCTTCTATAATCTCCTGTAGTATAGCATCTAAATTTTTGTTTATCTCTTGTTTTTCAGGCAGACCAATAATTCTCACGTTGTCTCTTCTTCCTCTGTGTTCCTGGTCTGTGACCTTTTCAGTGAGATATTTTATGTTTTCTTCTAATTCATTAATTTTTTGGCTTTGCTTTATTAATTCTTGCTGTTTTGCTAGCTCACTGTCTTCCAGTTGCTTAATTCTGGTCGTTAGGGATTGGTTTTGCTTTTCAGCTTTGCCTGCTCTTCTATTAAATGCTTCCAGCTCTTTCTCCAATTGTGAAGTCTTGTCTATCAGACTGCTGATCTCTTTCTCCATTTTTCTTTCCAGATGGTTTCCATGTTTTGGATAAGCTCTAATTTGAGTTCTTCAAGAGCTTATGGATATTTTCCATTTTGCGAGGCATGTTTTGATATTGTTTGGATTTCATCCTCTTTCTCTTATTTTCCTTGGGTATTCCCACCATAGAAGTTTTCAATTGTCCCCTTTCCCCCTTTCTTCTTGGAGGCTTGATTTTGGGCCGTGTGAGCCATTCTTTTGGTGGTTTTATTCCCCTTTCCTTTTTGGTCTGGGGTCTGGGTGGTCTGGGTGGGTTTTCTGTGAATTTAGGTTGCCTCAGTCTAGTTCTTCCCAGCCTCTGAGGTTTCTTAGAGCGCAGGCCTCTCTGTTCAGTGCAACCGCCCCCGTGCTCAGCGCAACCTCTCCTGTGTTCAGTGCAACCTCTCCTGTGCTCTGCTCAACCACCCCTGTGTACAGCAGCGAGGCCACCCCTGTGATCAGTGTAGGATTCTCCCGTGAAACCGCCCTGAGAGGTCTTTTCCTAGAAATCTTTAGATCCCAAGGACCCTGGTGTGTCCCCCCAGACAGAGACGTTCCTCACTCACTTGCCGTCCCAGTGAGCACTCTGATACCTTACTCTGGTTTGGTGGGGGAGGTGGGGAAAGGGTGGCTCAGTTCATCTTTTTGTGCAAGCTTTTCCTCCTTCTTATAGTGTGGAAATGTTCAAACCCCACGTACTTTCGTTTCTGTGGGATACTGGAGAGTCCCTCCATTCTTCCAAAGGTGATTTTTATGCTCTTTTGAGGTAGTTTATTTCATTCGGTGCTGGGGAGAGGAAGTGATTCGCATCTAGATTGCAGCCATGCTTAACCAGAAGTCTCCTTGTGTCTCATATTTGGCCTTCAAATTTTTGGTTTAGGTCTGGCTCTTTCCTTAGGGATGTTTGGAAATCTTCTGTCTTACTGAATGTTCATTTTCCCCCCTGAAAGAATATTCCCAGTTTTGCTGAATAGGTGACTCTGGGTTGTAAACCCAGATCTTTCACCTTCCTGGAAATCATATTGCATGTCTTTTGATCTGAGATACTATTTTTAAAGCACTTAGTACAGTTAGCATAGCCTGGCACATAGTGGATGCAAAAGAAATGCTTATTTTTCTCTCCCCTCTCCATCTCATTAAATTATATGAGAGAAAATTATTTTATAAACTAAAAAGTGATACAAATGTGAGTCTTTATTTTTGTGGTGCATATCCAAGATGATTTTATGGTACATGTCCATGTATGATGACCAACCATGAGTGATAAAATAGAAGTTGAACATTAACTTTCTTTCTGACCTATGATATCATTGATATGACCTTTAAGAGAGCTAAAAGAAAGAGTCTATGGGTGGAAAAGATCATATTTTAAATATTTGATGTTATTTTGACATAGTTCATTAAGAGGGCGGCATTCTGACATTCTTTTTTATATAATGCAGCATGGCTGGTTTTCTAATCTCTTTATCAAGTGGGTTGATATGAGAAGATAATCACAAAGCAGGTTGATGGTGATCTGGTAATGGATCCACCTTTAGGGATTTGTTTGGTCAGGGTGAGTTGATTAATTATGTTACTGGAACAAGTCCAATAGGTATGCTAATACCAGGCAGGTGTTTATTAATATTGCAATCTTATTTCCTCTTGGTACACAACCCTTCCAGTTCCTGACATTGCTGCTTAACAAGGAGACAGATGACTCTTTTAGTTCACCACATGGCAGCCTTGTATTCCCACCCCCCAACCCCCATACAGGTGCTAAAACAAAAACCCTGTTAATCAGATTTTGTAATGGTGAGTGTTGAAGTACAAGAGAAAATTAGGTGATGGCAAATTCTGGGAAGACATATACCTGCCCAAAGTTTAGGAGCACATTGCCCAGTGGCATAGAATAATTTCATCCATGGCATTGAGTTTGGGTTCAAGAGGGATTGAACCAGAGTATGGTAAGACCACAGAAACTAATATTGAGACATATTTTGTGTCTTCAGGAAACGATTAAAGGAAAAGGAATGCCATTTCTAGAAGGGATCTTTCTTAGAACTTGTGCAATTTTATCTTTATGCTTTTCTGAAGGTGAGAGGCAGAGGAATCCCAAACACATAAAAATATCTGTCCTTATAGGCAGTATATCAAATGAAATATTTCTAAAGAATATAGATATACTGGTACATATATATATATATATACATATATAGATATATACTGGTACATAGTAGGTATTATAAAAATGCATTTTCTTTTTACTCTTTGACATGGCTTCCCACCTCTTTAAAGAAAGTTGCCTTCTTGTAGCTCTTCTTGGGGGCAAACTCAGCCACTGAAATTCCACAGCCTTAAATTTCTCCTTTACATTGCAGTAGTAATCCTTCAAATTGTTGTTTTAGCTCTGCTTATTTCAATTTGCATCAGTTAAAAACAACTCTTCTCTTAATTCTCTGAATTCATCATATTTATCTATTTTTATAGCATAGTACTATCCCATTTCATCCATATGCCACAACTTGTTTAGTTTTTTTTATAATCAATGGATATGTACTTTTTATATGAGGCCAGCTAGGCAGCACAATGGATCCAGTACTGGGCTTACTGGCTGGAAGACTCATCTTCCTGAATTCAAATGGACAACAATGATTTTTTAAAATAATTCTTTGCATTCACAAAAAAATGAGTCATATGTCTTGTTTTATATGCAACCTTCCTTTTTCAATGGGGATAGTTGTAATTCTTAGAAAAATTTCTTCCTATTCATTGAGCCAAATCTATTCAACATAAGAAAAAAATTTAGCTAATAATTAGGCTTGCATATGTGTTAATATACACCCATATCTTAATCAGTATTTCCTATGAACCCAGCAAGTAAGAAATACTATAATTGCCGGCTTTTTTATGTTGAAAATGTCACATGACATACAAATTTTGTTTCTAAGGAAAAATTAAGAAAATAAAATGTCTTCTAAATTCCATTAATCAAGGAAATATTAGGATTGAAAAATAAAAGTAAAAAACCAACTGAGTAAATACTTAATACTGAGGTCAGAGGTTCAAAATGGAACTGTGGATATTGAAAGAAAAGAAAAAATGATATGGATAAAAGTAGTGCCATTAGTAGATATGAGAAAGACCCAGAAAATTTTGGTGACCAGTGAATATATTTGTGGTCAAGACAATTTTTTAAACTGATCTTCAAGAGTGCATTAGATTACAATTTGTAAATTGACCCCAATGAATATCTTAATCCTTTGGCATCTAATCATATCTATTCAAAATGTGGCTCTGTGCCTGGTGCTGTCCTGGAAGCTTTGAATACCTGAAATAGGCAAGATAACTGTGTGCTTTCCCTACTCTGCAAACTTTTACTTGTGTAGTGGTCAGGGGGTCCAAACAAAATTATAGGCTAAATCAAGAATTGGTGGTAACTGGACCTTACTGTTTCACTTAGCGTGAATAATTATAAGTAGAAGGAATGTTGGACCAGGAATCAGGAAACACAGTTTTTAAACTTAATTCTATCATTGATTAGTCAGGTGATCCTTAATCTATGGACCTCAGTTTCCTTATCTGCAAGTTGAGATCTTTGGATTACATTATTTCTAAAGTCTCTTCCATTTCTAACTTTCTATGATTCCATGGGTCTTTGGCCTCGTGATGTTAATATTCTAGATAACTGCCCCTTCTTTAGCTTAAGGGAAAAGACAAAAACATTTCAACTTTAGTGTCTTTCTCCTTCTCCTGTTCCACCCCCTGCCAAAATAAAAGATTCCAGACCACGAAATTTTTTTCAATTAGCTTTGTTATTATTAATTTTATTATGGAGTAAAAAATCAGATGAAAACCAAAAATAAAAATAAGCCAAATTTCATACATTGGGGGAAAAATCCCCATGAAAGTTTGAACTGAAATATAAAAATATAGAAATCTTGCTCTCAAAAGGAATTTTGTCTTCAAGAAATTAAATTGGCTGTAATATCTGAAGGTGAGTTTGAGTGGGATTATGTTCTTGGACATGCCTTTTGAAGTTATTCATTCATATCTAGCCTGGTCCAGCTATGATAACTTTGTTTTTCAAATGATATATGTTCCATATACAAATAATTTCCAAATCCAGAAAAAATCTTGGGGAAATTATGACTTCCAGGGTTAGTGTTGAAATAAAGCCAACTCCAAAGTTTTGTAAATTGGGCTCTAAGTGTGAAATCCCTGCAGCTGTTAAACATATCCCATATCTAATTATATTCACAGTTTTTCAGAATACTCCTTCAGTTTGAAGGCTCCTAAAACGTATATGCCTAGAAGCTAGGGTGTACACATTCCCTTAAATCTACTAAAAATCATGAAGAAAGCAAATCAAATAAACATGGTATACAGTCTACTTTGTGGGAGTGGGGGGTAGGGCTTGATCCCTAAGTACTTTTCAGTGTGGCTTTCATTTTCGTTGTGTTTCTTCGTAAACAGTGTAGACTGTAATCCACCCACTTCATAATTTTTAAATGCCTCAAGGAGCTATACACAAGGAAGTGTCCATTACACATTTTTTTGTTGGGGGGGAGGAGGGAGTAGGAATATCTGTTACTGCCCGAGACTGACACTTTCTCCGGCTGACACAACAGCTGCACCATGCTGATGAGTCCCTAGAAGGGTGAAATGCTAGCCTGAAATCCTTCTACTAGCTTTTAGCCGACTTGCTCTTCTGCCTTGGTACCCAGGACACAGTTAACTATGGAGCCAATTGCTGACCCAGGATTCTAACCCTTAAACCCCTAGGCATTAAAAGATATGCTACCCATCACCTTAATGGGGCAGTGTTGCCAACTGGGTAGAGCACTGAATTTAGAATCTGGAAACCTAGGATTTGAATCCTACCTCAGACTATTACTGGTTGCATGACCCTGGGCAAGTTATTTAACTGCTTTCTCACCTCAAATGCAGTTAATGATAGAACCCATCTCCTGAGGTTGTTTTGAGAATAAAATAAGAGAATCTGCTGCCAATCAACTAACATTTATTAAGCACTTAATACATGCCAAGAATTGTGCTGAACTCTGGCAATACAAATACAGTAAAAAAGACAGTTCTTGACCTCACGGAGGATGTTGTAGGAAGACAATATATTAAAGGAACTTGAAAAATCGAGGTTTCGTAGGAAGAGCATGAATGCAAATCACCTTGCATACTGTAAAGTATTTTGCATTTTATCCAGCCATTTCGCAAATAATGGACATCCCCTCAATTTCTGAATCTTTGCCACTACAAAAAGTGCTATTGTAAATAAATACATGTGCGCTATTATTAGCAATGATTGGTATAAAATATATATGTATGCTTTTGAAACCAAGCAACATTCTCATAACATTTTGGTTCTGCCTCTCATTAACCTTTGTGCAAGATGTCATTTGTCTCATGGGCTGCAGTGTTATCTCACATGGGTTGACAACTATATCCCAATTTATTGAAATAAAAAGTGAATGCAATTGCTGATCCATTGCCAGTGCTCTTTGAAAAAAGGTGTAAAGGAGGGTGTCATAGGATTGTTCTTGTTTTCTGAAAAATTAGACAGCAAAATCTACCAACTGCTAGAACTTGACTTTAATACTAGCAAAATTCAAAGGAGCATTACTCAAGGGGTGGCTTCTGAGCATTTAGATAGGGAAACAATATGTGGTGATCAGTAAGAAGTAGCATGTTTCTTTTAAAATCATGTCCTACAAAACTTGTTTATTTTTTTTGACAGTTATGAAATAAGTAGATGGGGGTGGAGTGATAGCTATATATTATTTTAGGCACAGTATACCTAGGTGGCAGCAAAGAATTTGCCTCATTTTCTTATGGTAATTTTGTTGACAAGATGGAGATATGTGAACTAATGATAAGATAGTATAATAAAAAAAAATATTCAAAGCTAGTTTACAAGCAGAATCACCCAGATTATAATAAACTGGTCAATATCAACTTGGAGGACATATCATGGTGATATCTCAGAGAGGTGTCCTTAGCTTGGTGCTGTTCCACATTTCTGTCTATGTCTTATCTGAGGACCTCATTATCAATTTTATGATCTGATTAAACAAAGCTAAGAAAAATAACTATCAGACTATATGACAATCAAGATCCCTTTCTCTGGAAAAAAAAAAAGCTAAATCGAATGATAATTGGAATCTAATAAAATAAAATTAATAGTAATAAATTAAAGTGCTACATAGGTTTAGCAAATCAATAGTATGTGTATAGGATAATAATAGCTAATATTTGTGTATTGTATCAAGATTTGTAAAGTGTTTTTCATTTTATATATGTATATATATGTATATATATATAAAACTCATTTTATCCTCAGAACAATCCTGTGAGATAGGTGGTATTATGCCCAATTTTTATATGAGGAAGCAGAAACAAGAGATGTTAAATGATTTTTACAGGAGAAACAAGATTTGAACATGATTTGGAGTCTTCAATACTTACATCTCTTAGGACGGAGGATATTTGGTTAAATAGCAGCTCATCTCAAAAAAATAATCTGAAGTGTTTTGTGTATTGCAAGATCAATATAAATTCAATGTGCTATTAAAATGTAAATTCCTTGAGAAGAGGGATTGTTTTAGTTTATTTACTAATATCCTCATTGTCTCACATAATAGCAAGCACATTTTTGTTGTTTATTCATTTCAGTTGTGTTCAACTCTTTGTAACTCCATTTGGGGTTTTCTTGGCAGATATTGGAGTGGTTTTCCATTTTGTTCTCCAGATCATTTTTAAAGATGAGGAACTGAGGCAAACAAGGCTATGTGACTTGTCCAGGGTCACATAAATAGTAATTGTCTGAGGTCAGATTTGAACTTGGGTCTTCCTGACTTTGGGCTAAATATTCTATCTATTGTACCATCTAGCTATCCTTTTAGAATTCTTATCTTCCTTTAAGACAAAGATCAGGCATTCCCTTCTATGTTAGCTTGTCCCCATTCCTCCCATCCCCTTCTCCATCCTTAACACTGCTTCTTTCTCTCTGGAGGTTACCTTGTATTCCTTTATCTATATCCTTGGAACTTATTTAATTATATACCTACTATATTCCCGACTAGAATTAAGCTCCTTGGTTCTAGAACCACTGGGGTTTTGCCTTTGTATGTGGAGGTCTCCACATTATGACTTAAACATAGTAGTAACAAGTGATTAATTGGATTTCTTGTTTGGTGCATTTGGCCAGACAGGTCCTAGGACAGCAGAAACATTGTCATGAGTACTGCCCTAGCCATTTCAGATAATTGCTTTCCACATTATTCTGGGATGGTCAATTAACTTCTGTAAGTTAATTTCCTCAGTTTCCCCACCTTTAAATTTATGCCTGATATTTATATAGCACTTTAAGTTTTGCAAAGGGTACACACATTTAACATGACCCCAAATTCTTTATAAGGTATATATATCTATAAGTGATTTAAAACTGCACTAAGCCTTTTGGAGTAGTTTGTATTATTTTAATTGATCCTCATAATATTCCTGGGAGGAAGATGCCATTATTATCTCCATTTTAGAGTTGAGAAAAAATGAGGCAGGAAAAAAGTTAAGTGACTTGCCGAGGGTCATACAGCTGGTATCTGAGACTGGATCTGAACTCCCTGATTTCAGCCAGCTAGGTGGTACAATGTATGGAGCATTTGACTTGGAGTCAGGAAGACTTCAAGTTCAAATCTGATCTCAGATGCTTCCTAGGTGTTTGATCCTGGGCAAATCACTTTAGCCATTTGTCTCAATTTCCTCATCTGTAAAATAAGAAAGAGAAGGAAATGCTAAACCATTCCTGTATCTTCACCATGAAAACCCCAAATGGGGTTATGAAGAGTTGAATGTGCCTGAAAAACAACTGAATTGAACTCCCAGGTTCACATTCAGGGTTCCATCCACTATGCCACTCACTTAGCTATCTTTTAATACAACGTATAGGAAATAATAGAACCTACCTCACAGAACTGTTGTGAAGCTTAAATGATAGAAGGCATACAATGTGCTGTAAACTGTAAACTCATAAAAATATCAGTTATTTTCAGTAAGTGAAACATTATACCTTTCACTAAAGATAATGCTTTTTCTAGCAGTACTTGGAAGTCAGGTTTTTAGCAGTGGTGGTGATACTTTTTTCTTTTATTCAAAGATATTTTATTTTCCAATAACAACTTTATTTCCCAATAACAATTTTGAACATAGGTTTTCTGAAATGATAATATCCAAATTGTCTCCTTCACTCCCCCTCTCCTTGCCCTCCTCATCATTTTTTTTGATGCCTTTGTAGTTGGACACTTTTGCCATTGTGTATCATTTTCTTTTTGCTCTCCCACTCCTCTTGATACTATTATCTCCTGCTTCTCTTGCCTATCTGATCCAGACCTTTTCCACCACTTTTGCTGAATTTTCATCTAGGTCATCCTTATAAATTGTGGGTTATCTCCACAGTGGATCTTCTCTTTTCCCTCTAAACTACTAAGGATTCAGTTATTATCTCAATACTGATGATTCTGAAATCTATGTAATAGACCTAAACTTTCTGCCAACCTCCATGCTTATATCTCTAACTGTCTATTGGACATCTTATACTAAGTAGGTAGCCTGTAGATATTTTAAATTCCACATGTCTAAAGATAGATTAAGATTCTTTCACCCTAAAGTCCTCCTCTCATCATAACTTCCTTGTTAGTGTTGGGGGTACCACTACCTTCCCACTTAATCAGGCTTGAAATCTAGCTATCATCCTTAATTCCTCACTGTCTCTCATTCCCCATATCCAATGTATTGGCAAGGCTTGTCAATTTTACCTTTGTATCATCTCTTAAATATTCCCCCTTCTCTCCTTGGGCACAGACACCAGTCTGGTACAGGACTTCATCATCTAATAAACAATGACTATTGCAGTAGCCCTGCTACTTGATCTTCTTGCCACAAGTCTCTCCCCACTCCAGTCTATCTTCCTCTCACTCATAAAAGTAATATGATGCTCTAACCATTTTGCTCCCTACTCAGTAAATTCTAGTGACTCCTTATCACCTCCAAAATCAAATATCCATCTCTGTTTGGTATTCAAAGTCCTTTAGAATTTGCCCCCTTTTTAAACCTTTGCAGTCTTTTTATTTCTTATCCCTTGCTTCACTCTGAGAACCAATTATAACTCCTAATTCCAGGCATAGTCACTGGCTGTCTCTGATACCTGGAATGCTCTCCCTTCTCATTTTTGACTCCTAGTTTCCCTGATGTCCTTTAGGTCACAGCTAAAATCTCACCTTCTACAGGAGGACTTGCCTCATTCCTTTTAATTATAGTGTTTTCCTTAATTATTTGCATTTTATACCATATATGACTTATTTATTCATCATTGTTTATCTATCATTTCTTTCAGATTGTGAGTTCTTTAAGACTGTGGACTATTTTTTGCCTTCCTTTGTTTCTTGAGTGAGTAGCAGTGGAAATCAGTCAATTGATGTTCCGGCCACTGTGCTCAGGACTGGGAATCCCAAAAGAGGCAAAACACAGGTCATTGCTTGAGAGGAGCTCACTGGATGTAGACAAATATATGCAAATAAGTTATACCTAGGGTAAATGGGAAAGAATTAAAAGAGGGAAGGCACCAGAATTGAGAGGGGTTGGCAAAGGCTTCCTGTAACAAATAGAATTTTAGTTGGGACTTGTAGGAAGTCAGGGAAGTCAGAAAGCAGATGGGGAGAGAGACCATTCTCAGCATGGGAAATTGCCAGGGAAAATGCCTGGAGCTGAGACAAATTGTAGGGACTTAATGTTTATTGACTGTTAAAATCTAACCTCAGAAAATAATTTTAGAATCCACAAGTGAGACTAATTCATATTTAATATAATTTTTTCATTCCCTTCATGCTGGAATTTAAATGATTAAATTTACTCATCTGCCTTAAGCTAAAAGGTCACAGAAAATTTATGTTTAAGATACTGTAATTAATCAGGCATTTAAATTCAACTAGCATTTATTTATTAAGTGCCTACCATGTTCCAGGCACTGTCCTGGACTCTAGAGACATAAAATAAAAAGGAGATTCCCTGTCATCAAGGAACTTAACATTAATTAAATTGGCAAATGTCAGGGGTTGGAGTTCTCTACACATAGGGCTTCCATAGCCTCACTATTATCACAAGCTACCACTCCCCTTTAGGGTGGTCTCCCCCATTAGAGTATAAACTCCTTGAAGGCAGAGACAGCCTTTGTTTTCTTAAAATTTCTACCTCCAGGATTTAATATTTTTTTCTGGAAACATAAAAAGCACTTAATAATGTCCTATCATTCATTCATTTACTCCTCTTGCCCTTCAACTTTGGCATTCTTTCTAGTCTATGATATATGTGATCCAATCCCATAACAACCCATAAAGGTCCCAATTTCAGAAAGTCCCATTGCTACTAAGGGACTCAAATCCAGCAGCCTGCTCTCTCAATACAAGTTGATTCATGTGGGTCTTCTCTTGGCTGCCCTACAGGATGGTGTGTCACACCTTCCCTAGCCTTAGGCATACTGACAGGTGGTTCCCTAAACCTGCCAAAGTCAGCAGGGAAGTCTTAGTCAACTATAATTTGCTTTAGAGTTTATTTTAATCCATCAACACCAGCTCTTTAGTATTGTTTATGCAAGGGATCAGTGTATTAAAGACCTTGATATAGGGTTTTGAGTATTAACCTTTAGAATCTTTCCTGTGAGCCTAATCATCCTGATGATTATTTGGCATTTACCTAAGCCTCCTAGGTTTACAAAGTACTTTATTATAAATCACCTATTAATTAATCCTCCACTGTTGTTCTTAATACTTGAACATGCTGTTATGCCAATCTTCTTTGGGAAAAAAATAAGTAACTTTGGTAGCTGGCTTAAAGGTTGACAAAGTATTTTCCTTATAACAACCCCTTGAGGTAGTTAGTACAAGTAATAGCACTTCATTACTATGTACAACTGAGGCTCAAAAACATCAAGGGATTTGTTGGCAATCACAGTGGGGTAATATCAGAGTAAAATCTCTTGTCTCCAATTCCAGAACTCTTTCTATTTTGCAGCATCTCAGAAAATTGAAGGGAGAAAGGAAGAAGCCTTTATTTAGCTCCTATTATGTAACAAATATTATTTCATTTGATCCTCACAACAACTCTGTGAAGTAGGTGACAGTATGGTCCCTCCTTAACAGTTGAGGAAACTGAGGCATAGGTTAACTTACTGATACAGAATCACGTAGCTAGTAAGTGTCAGAAACTGGATGTGAACTCAGCTCTTCCTGACTCCAGTCTCAATGCTCTAGCCTCTGTGTCACATAGATTCTTTTTGCATAATTTGTTTTTTTGAGGAGATATACTTCCTTTGGTCATTTATGGATGTAATCACAAAAGTCCTGAATGAACATCAAATTGAGCATATTTGCACAATTTGGACGGGGGTAAGAGTAAGACGAGGGCCATTGGTTCCAGAACAGTGACTTCATTTATGCAATGCAAATGTTTTGCCTTTCTTTATATTCTTAGAGAGTTGTCTGGGGTCATCAAGAGTTAAAGGATCTGTCCATGACACTCAAGTCATATAAGTGAGAGAAGAGACTTCAACCAAAGTCTTGTTGGCTACCAGGTTGGCCATTTATGCTTTATACTATACTGCCAGATAAAAACTAGGTGGGGAAGGAGTGGAAAAATAACATTGATGCATAGTCTTGATGGATCAGATTTGGTTTCCCTCTTCACACAGAGCTTTCTCAAGTAGGTGACAAGTATAGTAAGAGAAATGAGAAAACTGAGCCCCCAAGAAGCTGACTAAATATATAAACATAGCAAGTCACACAGAACCAGAATAGAATTTAATCCCCCTATCTTCAGCCTTAAATTGAACCTGTTGACACGGATGAAATGGAATATAGTTTATGTAGTTTTTCAGAGATTTCTAAAAACATTCAACTCTATGTATTTATCAATCATTTATCTATCCATCTCTCTATCTATCTATCATCTATTATCTGGGATTGCATTATGGGGAAAAATTACCAATGTGGAAATTCCATCCGCCTATCTAGAACAACAATTTATCTGCAATTTATTATCTATCATTTACAGAGTAGACTAGGGTACTGAGAAGTTAAATGCCCATAGTTAATGGTATGTGTAGGGCTTGAACCCAGTTCTTACTGAGGCTAAGGCTGAACCTTTTCCTACTAATTTATGCTGCTACTCAAACCCTCATGAAATAATCTTATCATATCCTATCTTCTTTTATATGTAAGGAAACTGAAGCCTAGACAAATTAACTGGCCTATCTGAGGCCACACAATTCTGAAAGCCAGAATTCAAATTGAGGTTTTCTAACTCCAAATCCATTTCCCACTCCTCCATACCACAATCCTCAAACAAAATTCATGAAAGGTATTAAAAATATATAGATACAAAATCTTTCGTGCTTTATTTGCCTTGGAATGCATAGAAACTTTATTAAAGATGATTGTCTTAACTTCCAAGGAATAGATTTAATAAACTTATAGGAATTTTCCCTCTAAGAACTGACCTTACTGTATTTTCTTTATTGCTATATTTATTTGGTGATAGAGGATTAAGCAGGCTTATGCTCTTGACTCCTTATTAAGTTCAAGAAAAATGACCAATAGATTGCCTAAAATGCAAAATAAAACCCAAAGGAGGTATATAAAGGGTAAATGGAAATCCAATATATTAATCATTAGAAAAAACCAAAAGTCAATGATAAAAACAGGTCAGAAATATTAGTTCAAATTAGTATAATAGGAACCAGAGGGTAGAGTTTTTAGCATTAAAAGTAGGAAATGGAGAATATCCCTATTTGGCAATTATATAAATTTTAAAAATAACTTTTTCTAATTTACAAATGTACATAAAAACTAACTATACAAGTCAATAGGATTATCCAATATTACCTAAAAACTATTTTCAGTGGTATCCTTAGAAAATATAATTTTTATGTGAGCTCTAAGCTTGTGGAAAAGAAACAACACTGACTCACCAAAGTTCCTGGGGCACAAATTCACTTTCTGTTTTGTTGGTTTTCTGTGTTTTCCATCTGTGTGATGGTAGATCTCAAAACATTCAGTTTAAATATGAGATTTTGATCCTCTAAAACTTGGGATGTTTTTCTGATTGAGATGTTCACCCTGAACATGCTTTCTAGTATGGTAAGTTCAGTCAGCACCCTAAAAAAAATCCAAACTAATGGGTTTGATGGTGGTATGAATATAGCTTAGGGAAGTTCGCATATTTCAGAGGAATTTGAGATGTGAGCTTCCTTTGAACTAAAAGCTACCTCTAACTACCTGTTGGAGGAAATAAACATTTATATTGGGCCTACTATGTGCCAGGCCCTATGGTAAGTAGTTTACAAATATTTTCTCATTGATACTCACAACAATCTTAGGAGGTAGGTGCTATTATTATCCCAATTTTACAGTGAAGGAAATTTATGCAAACAAATGTTAAATGATTTGCACAGGGTTATAGAATGAAATGAAGCTGAAAGAGAAGATTGGCATCCAATTGTGTTGCCCAATTAAATATCAAGCAAAAAAAAAGAATTTTACTTTGTGGGCAAAAAGAACACACTGATGACAAATGAGCAGATAATTCTATCCACTGTGCTATCTAGTAATAGGATTATTGTGAAGATCAAATGATAATGTACGTGAATAGCTTTGTAAAACAAAAAGGGACTCTACAACTCCAAATTATTATTTTTGTCTTTCTTTAATCTGTCCCTCCCAAGGTAACAGTTCTTTCTATATCTGTTATACTACTCTGATTGTAGTACAATTTATTTACTGAATTCTCAAGCATTTTTAAGAGTTTGTATTTATATTATTTGAGGAGTTTTCCACTGCCTTTTCCAACTCATTTTACAGATAAGTTAACTGAGGTAAATAGGGTTGAGTGACTTGCCCAAGGTCACATAGCTAGTAAGTGCCTGAGAACAGATTTGAATTCACATCCTTCTAAACCCAGGTATAACATTTTATCTACCAGAACACCTAAATGCCCAGTAGATGGAAAATCTCTGTATCCTACAGTGAGATATTGATTGTAGTTTCCTCTTCTTCACTGTACAATTTACATTGATCAACAAATACAGGTTCCTTAAACAATTTTTTTATGAGTTTTCTGTAAAATTGGCAAGAATGATTTGGGCCCAGATTTCTTTCATAAAACCTTGATTTCCATGAATAAATTTGCATGGTAGCTATTTGTTTTATGCTTTTCTTTATATATGATCCCTTGAATATGTGTGGATGCTCCTGATTCTTGGATTTTAAATCTTATTCTTGGATTTGAATCATTGCTTGGTTTGTTCAGATATGCACCATTTTCATTTATATTTGACAAACCAGTGATATCTACCTGATAACAGCCTACATACTATTGCTTTATGAAGAGAATTCTGTTTCTTCAAAAGGTATTTATAGCTCCTTTAACCTGTGCTCTGAGAAACACCAACTACCTTTGGTATAGCTCCAACTTCTTCCTTTTTTATGAGCAAGTGCTATTTTTTTTCTATAGTTGCATTGGCAGATTAAATCCTATTTTTACATCCTTTTGTTTGTAAATCTTCTAGATACATTCTTGTTCATTTTACAATGCCAAGTATATATTAAATGTTGTATTATGTAAACATTAATTCCTCTAAATGTATTCTACCCCTTAAGCTCTGACTTCTTGATGATAGTTTCTCAATGAACATAGTATTGACTCTGTCTTGGATAGCCCAATGATTTACTTATCTGGAGAAGACCAAGGTACTTGTGTCTCCTTTTCCCCCTGCTCTCCTTGGGAAAGAATGGTACTGCTGAGTCTAAAGTATATATCGTTTTATAGCTTTCTGGGCATAATTTCAAATTGCTCTCCAAAATGTTTGGATCAGTTCACAGCTCTACCAATAGGGTATTAGAATCCCCACTTTTCCTTATGCCCTCCAACATCTGTCATTTGGTCCTTTTTTTAAAATTTTATTTTAGCCAATCAAATGAGTATGAGATGATACACCTCAGAATTGTTTACAATTGTCTTTCCCTTGATTTGGAACACTTTTTCATGTACCTATATTTGATTTTGATTTCCTCATCTGAAAAATGTTCATATCTTTTGCCCATTTATCCAATGGTGGATGGCTCATTCCCATAAATATGACAAAATTCTCTTATGATCTGAGACCTCCAGATGAGAGAATATTCTTCTCCTTCAATTTTCTATTTTCCTTCTAATCTTGGCAACATTTGTTTTATTTGCACAGAAACTTTTCAGTTTAATGTATTCAAAACTATTCATTTTGTGTCTTGCAATATTCTCTATTTCATGTTTACTCACAAATTCCTTTGCTATCCATAAACCTAAGAGGTATATTTTCCCTGTTCTAATTTGCTTATGAAATCTCCTGATGTCCTGATCATGTATCCATTTTAGTCTTACCTTAGTGAATGGTGTAAGATATTTATTGGTTTATACCTAGTTTCTGCCAAAGTACCTCCCAGAGGTTGCAGTAATTTTTATTAACTAGTGATTTTTTATCTCAATAGCATGGATCTATATTTTTGTTAAGTACAGGTTTACTACAATCTTTAGTTACTGTTTGCTGTATGTCCTGTATCATTGAACTACATTTGTATTTAGTAGCCTGTACTAGTTTTGATAATTACTAATTTATAATGCAGTTAAAAAAAACTTCCTTCTAATTTTTTGTAGTTATTATTGTTTTTTAAATTATATTTATTTATATTTATTTTTATTTATAAGGTATAAATGTGAAATGATTGCATATTTTTCATTTTTATAAGTGAATAATCTTATACAACCAAAACCCTAAAATGTATACCCATGTAAACAAGTGAAAAATTGTTTGCTTTCTTCTTTCATTTCTATTCCAACAGTTCTTTCTCTGGAGGTGAATAGCATTCTTTTTCATCAGTCCCCTCAGAATTGCCCTGGATCATTATATTGCTGAGAATAGTTATGTCTATCAAATTTGATTACTCAGAAATATTGCTATATCTTCCTTGATATTAAAAATTTTATTCTTTTGCATTTCCCTGCTTAGTGGTCAAACCTCAGCTGTGAGCAAGTGGGGACCTTTGGAGATGATGCACAGAGGTTCTCCGAGAACTTAACACTCATGAACTTCACTGGTATCTGCCTCTGTGATACAGCTTCCCAGGTCAAATGGACAAGATGAGGCTGCTTTGCCTTGTCACAAGAACTTGCAGCTGGAGGATTCCTTGGTGTTTGCTTCTGGGTGTCTACACCAAAAAATGATGCCATGACAAGATCTCTTATATATTATTCCTGGTTGCTTTTCTTCATTCCTCATTGCTTTCCTTTTTTCCACTTTTAGCATTGATTTTGTGGAATTATTTCTGATTCTGGTATTTGTGTTTCCATTGGTTCAATTTGAGCCCCAGACTGAAGCTGAAAGATTTCTGTCTTTATTCTACACATTAATATTTTTATACTTTTTATGTTTTATTTATTTTTTATTTTTGAAAATTTTATTTAAAATATACAATTTAGAATATTTTTGCTTGGTTACAACAACTATGTTCTTTCCCTGCCTTCCCCGCTATCCTTTCCTGTAGCTGATGCACAATTCCACTGGGTTTTACAAGTGTGCTTGATCAAAACCTATTTCCATATTGTTGTTTGCACTAAGGTGATCATAGAGAGTCCTTATCCCTAAACGTATCCCCTTTGGTGCATGGGTTTAAGCAATTGTTTTCCTTCTGTGTTTCTACTCCCAGTTTTCCTTCTGAATGTAGATTGTGTCGTTTCTCATAAATCTTTCCGAATTGTTATGGATCACTGCATTGCTGCTAATAGAGAAGTCCATTATGTTCAATTGCACCACAGTGTATCAGTCTCTGTTTATAATGTTCTTCTGGCTCTGCTCCTTTCACTCTGTGTCAATTCCTAGAAGTCATTCCAGGGAATATGGAATTCCTCCAGTTCTTTATTGCTTTGGGCACAGTAGTATCCCATCACCAACACATACCACAAATGTTCAGCCATTTCCCAATGAGAAGACATCCCCTCATATTCCAATTTTTTGCCACCACAAAGAGAGCAGTTATGAATATTCTTGTACAAGTCCTTTAACTTATTTTCTCTTTGGAGTATAAACCCAGCAGGGCTATGGCTGGATCAAAGGGCAGACAGTCTTTTAACGCCCTTTGGACATAATTACAAATTGCCCTCCAGAATGGTTGGATCAATTTACAACTCCACCAGCAATGCATTAATGTACCAATTTTGCCACATCCCCTCCAATATTCATTACTTTCCTAGGCTGTCATGTTAGCCAATCTGCTAGGTCTGAGGGGGTCCCTCAGTTGTTTTATTTGCATTTCTCTGATTATAAGAGATTTAGAACACTTTTTCATGTGCTTTTCTTTTTCTGAAAATTGCCTATTTATGTTGATTGCCCATTTATCAATTGGGGAATGACTCGATTTTTTTGTACAATTGATTTAGCTTTTTAAAATTTGAGTAATTAGACCATTGTCAGAGGTTTTTGTTATGAAGATTTTCCCCTAATTTGTTGTTTCACTTCTGATTTTGGTTGCATTGGTTTTGTTTATACAAAACTTTTTAATTTAATGTAATCAAAATGATTTATTTTACATTTTGTAATTTTTTCTAACTCTTGCTTGGTCTTAAAATTTTTCCTTTCCCAAAGATCTTACCAGTATACTATTCTGTGTTCACCTAATTTAGTTATAGTTTCCTTCTTTATATCCAAGTCATTCACCCATTCTGAGTTTATCTTGGTGTAAGGTGTGAGATGTTGATCCAAACTCAATCTCTCCCATACCATATTCCAATTTTCCCAGCAGTTTTTGCCAAATAGTGAATTTTTGTCCCAAAAGCTGGGAAAAATTTGGGTTTATCATAGACTGTCTTGCTGAGGTCACTTACCCCAAATCTAGTCCACTGATCCTCCCTTCTGTCTCTTAGTCAATACCATATTGTTTTGATAACCACTCCTTTATAGTATAATTTGAGATCTGGTACTGCTAGGCCATCTTCTTTCACATTTTTTTTTCATTATTTCCCTTGATATCTTGGATCTTTTGTTCTTCCATATGAACTTTGTTATTTTTTTCTAAATTCAGTAAAAAAAGTTTTTTGGTAGTTTGATGGGTATGGCAATAAATAAGTAAACAAGTTTGGGTAGGATTGTAATTTTTATTATGTTAGCTCCTCCCACCCATGAGCAATTAATGTTTTTTTCAGTTATTTAGATCTAGTTTTATTTGTATGGAAAGTGTTTTGTACTTGTGTTCATACAGTTTCTGTGTTTGTCTTGGCAGATAGGTTCCCATGCATTTTATATTGTCTAGGGTGATTTTAAATGGGATTTCTCTTCCTAATTCTTGCTGTTGTGATGTGCTGGAAATATATAGAAATGCTAATGACTTATGTGGGTTTATTTTGTATACTGCCACTTTGCTAAAGTTGTTATTTCCACTAGCTTTTTAGTTGATTCTCTAGGATTCCTTAAGTAGACCATCATATTATCTGAAAAGAGCGATAGCTTAGTCTCCTCATTGCCTATTTTAATACTTTTAAATTCTTTTTCTTCTCTAATTGCTATTGTTAGTGTTTCTAGTACAATGTTAAATAATAGAGGTGATGATGGGCATCCTTGTTTCACTCCTGATCTTATTGGGAATGCTTCCAGTTTATCCCCATTGCAGATGATATCTGCTGATGGTTTTAGATATATATTGTTTATTATTTTTGGGAAAGGCCTATCTATTCCTATACTTTCTTATGTTTTCAATAGGAATGAGTGTTGTACTTTGTCAAAGGTTTTTTCTGTATCTATTGAGATAATCATGTGATTTTTGTTGGTTTGCTTATTTATAGGGTCAATTATGTGGATGGTTTTCCTAATACCTTTGCATTCCTGGTATAAATCCCCCTACCCCCAACCCCCAGATCTTAATGAATAATCCTTGTGATCACTTGCTGGAGTCTTTTAGCTAGTATTTTATTTAAGAGTCTTGCTTCTGTGTTCATTAGGGAGATTGACCTATGGTTTTCTTTCTCTGTTTATGACCTGCCTGGCTTTGGAATCAGTACCATATTTGTATCATAAAAGGAATTTGGTAGAATTCCCTCTTTGCTTATTCTGTCAAATAGTATAGCATAGAATTCATTTGTTAATCCATCTGGTCCTGGGGATTTTTTCTTAGGGAGTTCTTTGACGGCTTGTTCAATTTCTTTTTCTGATACAGTATTATTTAAGTATTCTATTTCTTCTTCTGTTAATCTAGGCAATTTATAGATTGCATATTTATTGCCATATAATTGGGCATAATAGTTTTAATGATTTCCTTAACTTCCTCTTCATTAGATGTGAGGTGTGCCTTTTCATCTTTGATGTTGTTAATTTGGTTTTCTTCTTTCCTTTTTAAAGTTAGATTGACCAGTACTTTGTCTATTTTATTTGTTTTTTCAAAGTATCAGCTTCTAGTCTTATTTATTAATACAATAGTTATTTTACTTTCAATTTTATTATGTTCTCCTTTGATTTTTAGGATCTCTAATTTAGTTTTCATCTGAAGATTTTTAATTTGTTCACTTTCAAGTATTTTGATTTGTATGCCCAATTCATTGACCTCTGCCCTATCTAATTTGTTAATATATGAACTCATGGATATAAATTTCCCCCTGAGAACTGCTTTGGTTCAATTCCATAGATTTTGAAAGGATGTCTCATCATTGTCATTTTCTTCAAGGAAATTATTAATTATATCTGTGCTTTCCTCTTTAACCGATTTTGGAGAATCATATTATTTAACATCCAATTAATTTTTTATTTGCCTCTCCATATACCCTTACTAATTATTATTTTATTGCATTATGATCTGAAAAGGTTGCATTTATTTTTTCTGCTCCTTTGCACTTATTTGCAATGTTTTTATGCCCTAGTACATGGTCAGTCTTTGTGAAGGTACCATGTGCTACTGAAAAGAAGGTGTATTCCTTTTTGTCCCTATTTATTTTTCTCCACATATCTACTAACTTTAATTTCTCTAAGATTTCATTCATATCTCTTACCCCTTTCTTACTTATTTTTATTTATCTAGTTATGATAGAGGAAGGTTCAGGTATCCCACTAGTATAGTTTTATTATCTCTTTCATCCTTGGGCTCCACTAGTTTCTTCTTTAGAAATTTGGATGCTATGCAATTTGGTCCATACATGTTTAGTACTGATATTTCCTCATTGTCTACACTCCCTTTCATCAGGATGTAATTACCTTCCCTATATTTTTTAACTAGATCTATTTTAACTTTGGATTTATCACATATCATGATTGTGACTCCTGCCTTCTTTTCCTCAATTAATGCCCAATAGATTTTGTCCCATCTCCTTACCTTTACCCTGTGTGTGTCTACATTCCTCATGTGTGTTTCTTGTAGACAACATATGGTAGAAGTTTGGTTTCTAATCCACTCTGCTATTTGCTTCTGTTTTATGAGTGAGTTAATTCCATTCTCATTCAGAGTTATGATTACCAGCTGTGTTTCCCAACATTTTGATCTCCACTCCTAGTCCTTCCCTTTCTTTTTTCACTATTTCCTTCTACATCAGTGCATTGTTATTAATAAAGTCCCCCTATTTCCCGCCATATTTTGCTTCCCTTCCCCCTCCCTTCTTATTCTCCTCTTATTTTCCTTTAGTGTCTTTTTACTCTACTCCACACACACTCCCTCCCTTGTATTACTTCCTTCCTCAACAGTTTGTTTGTTACTACTCTAATTCTCTATAGAGTGAGAATCAATTCTCTTACCCAATGGATCTGATTGTTCTTCCCTCTTTCAATCAATTTCAATGCACATAAGAATTAAGTATTTCCTGTCTCCAACCTCTTTACCCTTCCAATGCATTGATGTTTACTCTGACTCCTACCATGAGCTTTTTAATGACATATAAATTTACCCCATTTTGTCTCTTTTCCCATATCTCTTAGTATTAAGCTCTTTTTTATCTCTAGTTTTATATCTATATCTATCTATCTATCTATCTATCTATCTATCTATCTATCTATCTATCTATCTATCTATCTATATATCTACCTGTCTACCTGTCTGTCTGTCTGTCTGTCTGTCTGTCTGTCTGTCTATCTATATCTTGGCATTTCATCCTATGCAGTTTGTCACTGTTCTTTCTAAGTATAATTCTTCTAGCGACCCAGGTGATGATAATAATTTTTAAGAGCTACCAATATCTTCTTCTTTTATAGGGTTACAAATCATTCCAACTTATTGAGTTCCTTTAAAAAAAGTTTTTTGTTTGTTTGTTTTTCCTCATTTCTTAATTACCTTTTGGTGATTCTATTGAATTCTGTATTTGGGAATCAAATTTTCTGTTCAAGTTTGGTCTTTTCTTTATGAATGCTTGGAAGTATTCTATTTTATTAAATAACCATACTTTCCCTTGCAAGAATATATAGTCAGTTTCCTGGGTAGTTGATTCTTGGTTGTAGACCTAGATGCCTTGCCTTCTGGAATATCATATTCCATGTCTTTTGGTCCTTCAGTGTCAATGCAGCCAGATCCTCTGTTATTCTAACTGTGGTTCCATGGCATCTGAATGACTTATTCTTAGCAGCTTGTAATATTATTCCCTTGATCTGGTTGAATTTGGCTATAATATTCCTGGGTATTCAGGAGGTGATCTGTGTATTCTTTCAATCTCAACTTTTCTCTCTTGCTCTAGAATGTCAGGGCAGTCTTCTTGTATAATTTCCTACAGAATAATGTCCAGGCTTTTTCTTTTGTCATGATATTCCAGTAATACAATGATTCTTAAATTGTCTCTCCTGGACTTTTTTTCTAGGTCATTCATTTTGTGTATGTGGTGTTTCATATTTTCCTCAATGTTTTCATTCTTTTGATTTTGTTTTTTAGGTTCCTCCTGCCTTATAAAGTCATTTGCTTCTAGTTGTTTGATTCTGGTTTTTATGGACTGAATTTCATCCCTGCTTTTTTGGTCACCTTTCTCCTTCTGATCTGACTTTCTTTGTAGGTCATCTTGTATCTCCTTTGCTTCATTTTTAGGCTGGTTAATTTTGGCTTTCAAGACACTATTTTCTGTTTCCAGATGACTTATTTTGCTTTTTAAATTCTTTTCCCAGTTGTCTTCAGTCTCTCTTAATTATTTTTTGAATTGCATTTTGAGTTCTTCCAAATCCTGTGTCCAGTTCCCTGGAGTTTCTATCTTTTTGCTTGGTGTTCCTTGGTCCTCCTCTGTTCCATTTGCTCTTTGTTCATTGCCTGTGTAGAAGCTATCGATTGTAATTTCTTTTTCTCTTTTTCCATTGTTTACTCATATTTTTTCCCCTCACCCCCCCCCCCCCGCCATAGTTGCTTATAGTTTTGCTCCTCTCATTATGTTCTGGATCTGTGGGTTTGGGCTGTTCTGTACTGAAGGGACTTCCTCTCCGCTCTGCCAATTGATCAGATTAGGCTGATGGTATTAATGAGCCCTGAGGTCAGATTTTCCCAGTTGGCAGCAGCAGCTGAAAAGGAACTGGGTTTCCCACCCTGTTATCAAGGTTGAAGTCTGTAGTAGTTGCAGTTGTTTGCCCTTGAAGCTTAAGTCAGTATGACTCTCAGAGCAGTCTGGGGGAGGGGTGTGGAAGCTTGAGTTTCCCTGCCCTCTTAAGGCTTCTTATCTGCCCTATTTATTAGATTAAGCCAGGATGGAGTTGATCTGCAAAACCTGATATGCCCTGAGGCCAAAACCTTGAGGTGGGGGGCAAGGTGGAGTGTCCTGGCTGAGACTAGGCTCACTACTCTGTGCTTCTCCTCCAGGTGCCTCCCTGCCACCTGTGTTCAATGCTCTGAGCCTGACACAGCTGCGCCAGCAAGATATCCCCTCTGGACTTGTGCCCTTGCTCACCCAGAGATTCCAGCCACTGCTTGAGTCTCAGTACTGTAGGTGGGGGAGGGATGCTGGGACCTTCCTTCTTTCTTCCACTTAAACACATATGTTCTAGAATTCAGGCTTTTTTTGGGGGGAGCTTAGCTTTTAAGTTGAGTTCAGAAGGAGGGTTCTCTAGCTTTGTTCTGTTGTTAGATTTTGTTTTCAGTCCCCTCAAAGCATTGTGTTTTTGATTGGTGAGGAAGGGTTTGAGGAAGTCTCAACTTTTTCTGCCTCTAAGCCACCATCTTGACTCTGCCTCTCAATATTTTTATACTTTTAAGTCCAAATGGTATTTTTGCATTATTGAAGAAAACTTGTATAATATGAAGTATCTGGTTAATTTGCTTTTTTGTGGAGCTTTATAATAATGTTATCTCTTTACTTCATGTCATTAATGATAGAGGTTTAGTTTGGCTTTCTCTTCGACTTGAAAGACATACTGAATTCTATTTAGGAGGGATAATAAGAGATCTAAAACTTTAGCTGCATGGGCATACAATATATCTCTGGGAGATGCCACTTTTTGTAAGGTCATATAGTGGATAGAAACTTACCAGTTTCCGTGACCTTGGGGAAGTCACTTAATTCCTTCATCCTTATTTTCCACAGTTGTAAAGAGATAATAACGGTACCTACTCCCTGGGTGTGTTCAGAGGATTAAATGAGATTATATTTGTAAAATGCTTATCATAAAGATTGGCACAAAATAGATATAAAGTTCATATTTCCTCCCTTATATAAATTTTTAATTACTTTGTGACATTATCATGTTGCTGGCATGATTTAAATAGAAGGTAGCTCATGGATACCAAATACTCTAGGGTTTAGTAGGCTTTTTTAAAATATTTCTAGTACATAAAAATGACACAAATATGGAAGTTCTATCATTATTAATGTTGCTTTCTGGTGGGTTATTTTATAATCACTGAATCAATAATGAATTACTCATTAAATTCTGGGGCTCTGGCACATTAAGTTTTTCAAATAACATATTGCTTTCTTGTGTTTTATTCAGTAAGTAGTTCTGATTATTGTTTTTATTGACTGAAGGGATTGTCGCATATTAAAATGCAAATATCAAGACAGGGTATGCCTTAATAAGAACAAACATTTAATATCCACAGTTATTGCCAATAGAATTAATTGTATACTTTAAACTGCGAAAATGTTCCTTTAAATTCTTTAGCTAATCTTAAACTACAGAAAGACTGTAGGATGAAGATGCTGAAAGACTTGTCCAGAAGAAGCAGCTACACAATGATGCCTAAACTGTTTTTGTTCAAAAAGGACTAGCTCAAACCTGCCATAATCAAAGAAAGCTTCTCCAAGGTTAGGAAATTTTATTATCAATAATGGCAGTAAGAGAATAGTCATTTCCACAGCTTAACAAAAGCTCTAATGAACAGTGGTAATCCTTGCCTAGAAACTGAAGTTTAGCTAGGAAAAACCAGTTAGAAGGAGAAAAGAAAGTGAAACAATCTGTATCATGTGTAATGATATTTATGAGTACTGGTGTCAGATATGATATTTGCTTGTGTGTAGATGCTACTGCATTGGATGGCTGATTAGAGATACTTAGTAAAAAGAGCTATCTCTGGACTTAAGGAGTTTACATCCCAAGACAGACAAATTTACAGGTCCAAAAAAAGAATAGAAAAACAATGCAAGAGAGGTTGGTTTTTTTTTTTCATTTTTTTATAATTCCAGTATCTAGTATGTGCCTGGCACATATAAAGCACTTAATAAATGTTTGTGGATTTAATGATAAAGAGATTAATACAGCAAACAAATACATCAATACAATCCTTTTAGAGTATTTCTTAATCTCCCCACAAATGGAAGCATCTGCTTGAGTAATAAAGACAGACTAAAGTGAATGGTAGTGGATTTGAGAAGCAGAGAAGCCTGCAACTGGTTATGTCTCTTCACCTCTGGTTGTCAATGCCCTGAGCACAAATGAAAAGTTATTACTTGGTCTTTTCTAGGATTAGTTCACTCATCTGTTTATCCTGAATGCTACACTGAAAAGAATTGTAAAGTGATACTAATGTTTGATCTGTTTCAGAAAAGAAGTATGTCAATGCTGATTCCACCTACCAGGAATATCATTTCTCTCTCTCTCTCTCTCTCTCTCTCTCTCTCTCACACACACACACACACACACACACTCACACATGCACATATTTTTTTTTTCCTTCGGAAAATTTCTTTTCCTTATAACCCTCCCTTTCTTACTGAGAAGGCAAATGATATGACACCAATTATACATGTAAAATCATGTAAAACATTCCCATGTTTCCTATACATTAAAAAAGCAAGAAAATTAAATATAGTAGAAAATTATACTTCTATTTGCACTAAGAATTTATCATTTTTTCTCTCTGTAGGTGGATAGCAGTTTTTCATTGAGATCTTTGGAATTGTCTTGGATGATTGTCTTGATCAGAGTAGCTGAGTCTTTCACAGATGATTGCTACTACAATGCACAGTGATTCTTTCACTTCACTTTGCTTCAGTTCATATAAGTATGCCATATTTTTCTAAAATCACCTCCCTCATCATTTACAGTACAATAGTGCTTCATCATAATTGTATATAACCACTTGTTCAGACATTCCTGAACTGATGAACATCCCCTAGATTAGTGATGGTATACCTATAGCACAGGTGCCAAAGATGGCACTCAGAGGGCTCTCTTTGGGCACATGGTTGCCCTCCTTACCCTCTACAGAGTTTGTTACTATAAAGGCAAAGGGACTCCGGTGGAGCTGTTCTTCCCTCTTCCTCTCCATTGCACCTGAGGACATTTTTTTCATATCACCAGTACCTCTGCCCAGCAGCCCAATGGGAGCACATAGTGAGTAAAGTGGCCAAGATCACAGGTGGCAGAACTGGAGGGGAGCAGAGTGCTTGGGTCACTCTCCTTCTCATCTCTACACTCACTGAGGGCATTCCTTACTTCACCAACCCCTACCCATCAGCTCATTAGGAGAGCTTCCTCCCTCTCCTCTGTGGGGTAGGGGCTGGGCCTGGAATTCCATGTCTAAAAGGTTCACCATCACTGCCCTAGATTTTCAACTCTATGTCAGCATAGACACACACACACACAAACACATAGATCCTTTTCCTTTTCCTTTGATTTCTTTGGAGGACAGACTTATTAGTGGTATTGCTAGGTCAAATGGTATGCAGGTTTTTATAGCCCTTAATCATACTTCCAAATTATTCCTCCAAATACTTGGTCCAATTCACAAATACTCCAACAGTCAATCAATATAATTATTTTCTCATCATCCTATCCAGCATTTGCTGTTTCTGTTAGGAATGAGGTGGTACCTTAGAATTGTTTTAATTTGCCTCATTCTAATCAATAGTGATTTAGAGCATTTTTATATGACTATATGACTTTTCAGAAGAAATCAATAGACTTTATTTCTTCTGAAAACTGCCTATTCATGTCCTTTGATAATTTATCAATTGGGGAATAGCTCTTATTTTTACAAATTTGACTCAATTTAATAATTAGTATATTTTTGGAAAATTAGGTCTTTATCGGAGAAACTTGCTTCAAAACTTATTATTTCATTGTCTCTGGTACCTTTTGGTAAAATAGAGTTCTCCTGATTACTACCTTTTAATTAGGTCTATTTTTGCTTTTCCTTTATTTAAGATCATGATTGCCAATCTTTTATACTTTGGCTGAAGTATATTAGATTCTGCTTCAGCCCTTTATTTGAACTCTCTGTGTATTTTATTTCAAGTGTTTCTCTCTTAAACAATGTATTGTTACAGTCCAGTTTCTAACCCATTCTGTTATCTGCTTCCAATTTATGGATGAGCACATCCCATTCACATTCACAGTTACACTTACTAATAAGTATTTCTCTTCATGTCATTATATTGTTTCTTCCTCTCTTTCTTTCTGTCCTATATCTCTTCAAAAGTCTGTTTTGTTTCTAAGCACTGCCTCCCTTAATCTGACTTTTCCTTTGTCATCACGTCCTTTTCTCATAACACTTTTTGATCCTATTTCCCTGTCAGGCTAAGTTATATTTCTATACACTACTGAATGTATATACATATTCTTACTTCTTTGAATCAATTCTAATGACAGTGAAATTTGAGCATTGTCTGTCTCCTTCTTCTAATTTTTCCCCTCATTGTACAAATGTTCTTATGTATCTCTTTTTTAAACTTTCTTTTATTTTTTTCAATTACATGTAGGATCAATTTTTAATAATTTTTTCTAATATTTTATTATTCAGATTCAATGTCTACCTCCCTCCTCCCCCTGTCCCCAAGGGGGTTATTTGGTCTATTATAGGTTATACTAGTGCTTTGATGCAATATGTTTCCATCTTCCTCATGCCATAATAGAAGAAACATATTACACATACAATGAAAAAAACTCATGAAGGAAATAAAGTGGAAGATGCAATACTTTGATCTGCATCAGATTCTACAATTCTTTCTTTGGTTTGGATAATATTTTTATTATTTTTATTATTTTTTAATTTTTATTATGACTTTCTTGGGATCATCTTTTGACCATAATAGTTTAGTCCTTCACAATCAGTCATTATACAATATTTTTGGTACTGTATGTACTATTCTCCTGGTTCTTCTCAATTCATTTTGCATCAATTCATGTAAGTCTTTTCAGGTTCTTCTGAACTCATCCTATTCACCATTTCTTAAGGCATAATAGAATGCCATTACAACCATATATCATTATAACCATATACCACAACTTGTTCATCCTTTGCCCAGTTGATGGACACTCTTCAGTTTTCAGTTCTTTGCCACTACAAAAATAGCTCCTAAAATAGTTTTGTTTTGTTTTGTTTTTCAAACAGAATCCATTCCCCTATCTCTAAGCTCTTTGGGATATAGACACAGTGGTGGTTTTGCTGGTTCAAAGGGTATGCATAGTTTTATGGCTCTTTGGGCATGATTCCATATTTCTTTCCAGAATGGTTATATCACTTCACAGTTCTTGTGCCTCTTTTATTAGAGAAAAATTTCCCCATTGTACTACTCTCCTTCACCTTCTCCCAGGGCATTCCTTATTATAACCCCTCCTTGGTTGGAGATCATTCTAACATATGTTATACCCAAAATGAACTCCTTTTAACTGCCCTAATAATGATAAAGTTCTTAGCAATATCATCTTTCCATATAGGAATGCAGAGAGTTCAGTTTTATAAAGCCCTTATGATTATACTTTCATGTTTACCTTTTTATGCTTTCTTGAGTCTTCTATTTGAATGTCAATTTTTTAATTCAGTTCTGATCTTTTATCAGGAATGCTTGAAAGTCCTCTATGTTACTAAATAGCAAATTTCCCCCCTGAAGAATTATACTCAGCTTTGCTGGGTAACAGGTTTTATTTGTAATCCTAGCTCCTTTGCCATTCACAGTACCATATTCCAAACCCTCCAGTCCTTTGAGGTCAAAGCTGCTTAATCTTTTGCAGTCCTGACTATGGAATTCTTTCTGAATGTTTGACATATTTTCTCTAGCCCAGGAGCTCTAGAATTTGACTATAATATTCTTGGGAATTTTCATCTTGAGATCTCTTTCAGGAGGTAATCAATATTTTCTTTCAATGTTTATTTTGTTCTCTGGATCTAAGATATCAGAGCAGTTTTTCTTGATAATTTCTTGATATATGATGCCTAGGTTTTTTTCTTTAATTGTGAATTACAGATAATTTGATATTTCTTAAATGATCTCTCATCAATTTTCCAGGTGAGATGCTTTTATGATGGGATATTTTACTTTTCCTTCTATTTTTTCATACTTCTGAGTTTGCTTATTTATTGATGTTTCCTGGAGTCATTAGCTTCCAATTTTGCAGTTCTAATTTTCAGGCAATCATTTTCTTCATTGAGATTTTGAGAATTGACCATTTAGTCAATTCTACTTTTTAAGAAGTTCTTAAATTGATTTTTGTACCTCTTATACCATTAGACCAATTCTATTTTTTAAAGAGATTCTCTTCTTCAGTATTTTTGAGCCTCTTTTACCAAGGTGTTAATTCTCTTTTATAATTTTCTTGCATCACTCTCATTTCTTTTCTCTTTCTTTTTATTCTCCCACTCATTTCTTTCACTTTCTGTTCACTTGGGGTGGGGAGGTACTGTTCCAAGGTTCTGGCTTTTTTCATGATATTGATTTCAGAGCTAGTTCTGGTTTTTGATGCTTTGAAGTTTGTATGATCCTGAGAGGTATGGTGGCTATTCTCCTGGTTTGCATTTTGGTCTTATCCAGGAAGGGACCCCAAACCCCTGTAGCTATAGGCCTCCTCTCTGCTTTGGTACTATATAGGTCCACTTTTCCTTTGTGATGGATCACCAGTGGAACCTTGACTCAGAACTGCATATTGGCAATAGAGTTGCTAATCAGTGTAAGCTGTGCCTATTGACTACAAATAGTCTTCTATAATCTTTCTGAACAATTGTCCAACCCCCTCACCCTCTTTGGTCTGAAAATTCCCCAAGCTGCTCCTATTGCTAATGCTGTTGTCTTCTTGGTGTGTGCTGGATCTGGACAAACCTCTGCCACACCTCCATCTCAGTGTTATATAGAATCCTCCTGCTTATGTTTTAATTTTCTTAGGATGGAAATATATCTCACTTTGATATGTTTTGTTGTCTCTATCACTCTGACTTTTACTTGAGCCAATATTTTAAAGTTATTCGGGTGGGGGCAGGGAATGTTGGGAAAATTCAGCTAGGTGCTTGCTACTAATTTATCTTCTTGGTTCTCACTCAGGAATATTGTCAAATTCATGTTCAAAAACCTTAACACTAAATTTCATCAAAAAGGTGCCTTTATTCAAAAGAATTCCATGTTTCATTAATTCACATAACTTTTTGGAAGAGCTTGATGGCATTTCATGGTACTTCAAAATAAGAAAAAGATTAGTTTGTCCATCTGATCAGTCTCTAAGGGGGCAACTTAACTAGGTAGGAAATCATCACATGTTCTATCAGAGTTGAAAATTAAGAATGTCCCTGCACAACCCTGCAAAAAAACATCATCAATCTTTAAAAGCCATTATTCATAGTTAAACTTTTACAAAAGGCAAGTCATAGAATCCTTTAGACATAGTCTGGAATTCTTATCGTGGGATCTGTGAACTTAAATATATTTACATTTACATAGAGGTAGATAACCATTTCAGTATAAGTAGTTTCATTTGTAATGCTATGTTTTTTTTTTATTTTATGCATTTAGAAACATTATTTTGAGAGAGCTCCATTACACAAAAATAAAATCAAGAACCTTTGCATCAAATTATCTTTTGGTTCATTTCTAGTTCATAAACCTATAATTTTACATCTACTTGTCCAAAAGAGGAGCTCATAATTTACTGATTCATTAACATTGCTTTTTGGTGGTGGAGTTTGTTTTCCAGCAGACACATGCCCTCAAGACATGCTTATATACTGAATCAATTAATCATGTGAGCTAAACATTACTTATTGTGAGGGGTATTTTTTTTTTACACAAAAGAGCTCAAAGAACACAGTATTTTCTTTGTCCACCTGAGTTTCTGAAGATACAAGGAACTAAAGAAATTTTCTCAGGGGCACTATCTGAAATTCATGGATGAAATTGGCATAGCAAAGGATCATAGAGTTTAAAGCTACATCAGACATCAGGAACCATTCAGTCTAATTCCTTCATTTTAAAGTAATAACACAAGTGAGGGACTGGGATATTAAATGACTTGCCCAACATTGCATAGGGAGTAAGAGGCTGAACAAGTGTACCAGGTCCTCCTGCTCCAAATCCAGCATATTTGAAGGATACATTAGCTTTGATAAATGGATATAGGAGGCATGTTAGGAAAGATCAGTATAAGCAAAGTCATGAATGGAAGAACTGAATACCAGGCATGATCCAAGGAAGATAAATAGATCAGTTTGCCTGGATTAAAAGGTATGCATTAGGGACCACTGAAATAGATGCATGGAAATATAGCTTGTGGGTATATGAGAAAGTCAGATCAGGGACTGTGTTCATCTTATAAAAAATGAGGAACCGTTGAAGACTTTTTTGATCAGAGAAATGACATAATTAAAGACAAATTGTGTTGAGTAATTTTCTGTAAACTTTTCCTTCCAATTCACTACAAAAAAGAAAATTAATAATAATTTATTATAGATGGTCCCTTCTGTTGCCTGTTTTGTTGATGTAAGAATTTCATATACTTTTATCGATAAAACTTTTGATAGCTCTTCTTTTGGGGGAATTTATTTCTACATATATACATATTATATTGCCTCAAGTTATTTTATGTATCTTCTTTGTGCTTAGGTATTTTGACATTATCTCCCTGCGTAGATTATGAGTTCCTTGTGGGCAAGGATTATTTTTGCCTATTTTGGTGTCTCAAGCAACTGGCACATAGTATATGCTCAGTAGATTCTTCTTGACTTAATAAATGCTTGTAGACCTCGCAAAGTGTAGATAAGCAAGGCAAGATATATTTTATGTGTAAAGGAACCCCCTCCCAGGTTTAATTTTGGGGCTCTACTTGTGTCCCTGTGCTCCAGTGTGGGTCACAAGGCAGTGACCTAGGCACCTGAGCTAGAAATGATTGGAAAATTGATCTGTGGATAAAAGGGAAGGAATAAAAGAGGGGATTCCAAGAAGTAGGCATCTCTACTCTCACAGGGCAAGAGAAGGTGGACTAAGGGATTTATGAGGGAACTGCTCACATGGCCTATTTTTTTCTCTCTGTCTGCCTTCTCCTGTTTGAGTAAATATTAATAAACTCTATGGAAATTAAGGGATTAGAGTTTAATTTAGTTATTACACTTAGGATATGATTTTTCTGAATTATTTTTCTTTTTTAAGCATTTTAGGTGAATCTTACCAATTTAGTAAATATAAACACTTGGACAAAGAGAGATGGAGTGTTATAGCAGGCACAATGACCACATTTGTGATTGCTTATGGAATATGCCTTCAACTCTGTTTTTTTAAGCTTAGACCTCTCTTCAGGAAAAATTATTCCACAATGAAAATACACTGAATGGCCAACTTGCAATCATAGCAAATCTTATAGAATCATAGAATTTTATAGTTGGAAGTAGCTTCGAAGGTCACTTAGTTTAACCTATACTTGAACAATAATTCTTTTTAGAAAAGCTTCACATTTTATCATCCACTCTTAAAGATTTCTAGAGAAGGGTAATCTACTAATTATCAGAAAATACTGTTCTACTTATGAGAAATATAAATTTTTGGGAATTTTTTTCCCTCCATCAAGACTAAATTTCCCACTTTGTCAGTTCCATATCAAAGTCTAGTCACTCTTCCATGTTTTAGCTCTTGATTTACTTAAAGATAGATTTCATGTCTCACCTATGTCTTCTTGCCTCTCAACTAAAACTCTCCAATTCCTTCATCTGTATTAGGGAATTCATAACTTTCTATGTGCATGTCAACTCCATCATTCTGTTGAAATCTATAAAGTACTTTTGAGGACAGTGTTTTTAAGTTTATAAATTAAAAAAAAATCTTAAGCATAGGATTACAAAGAGAAGGAAGGAAATTAGCATTTACCAACTATGTGCATAGACATTGTGCTAATTGCTTTACAAATAATCACATTTGAGACTTACAACAATCCTGAGATAGGTAATATTTTTATCTTCCTTTTACCATTAAGGAAACTGAAGCAGCTAAAAATTAAGTGACTTGGCTAGGGTCACATATAGAAAACATATAAGGGCAAATTTGAACTCATTCCTGATTACAATTTCAGAGTTCTATTCATTGGGCCACTTAGCTGACTAAAGTGCTAGAGATACAATTATATCGAAATACAATTATCAGAATATTAAAAAAAAAACCCAAACAAAGCAAGTTCATAGAAGTCCAGTTTGAGAAATTCTAATTGATCTCCAGGTTTTTACACATCCTGATTCCCCTCCACTGGGTGCAATGTGTTGTACTGGAAATAAACCTGGATTTGGTATTAGAGATTCCACTTACTACCTATGTGACCATGGGAATAATATGAACCTCTATATGAACTCTAAATTTTGCTGCCTTAATTATCTGCCACATTGCCTTATATCAAGCTTTTTGAGCTTCTGAACTGAATTAATTTTTTAAAAACAAGTTCAAGTAATGTATTTAACTCTTTCCAAGGTTATTCCCAGTCAAGAACTTTTGGGTGAATGAATGAAAGAATTTATTAAGTATTTACTCTGTGCCAAGCACTGTGCTAAATACTGGGGACAGGCATTCTAAAGTTAAGACCATTTCTGTCCTTATGGAACTTACAGTCAAATGGGGAGACAAAACATGTAGGTCAGTGGTGCCTGAGGGAGGAAGTTATGATCTGAGAAGTCAAAAAGCTTGTTGAATGGGAAAATAGGATAGTCAATTGACAACCCCTTTCCAGAGTCAATGGGAATATTGATTTGACTATTTTCCCAGAAGGGTGAAGGGTAGTACAGCAGTACTTAAGTGGTAACAGGGTGGAAAATGGCCAGATAAAAAGGAGAGCCACATTTTGACTCTGGATCCTGACCATCCCATTCAGGAGGTTAGTTGGATCTCTTGACTTTGGGCCATGAGCAAATTAAATGAGTGTGCCATCTATGCCTTTATCTAAGTCACTGATAAAACTGTTAAAACAGGACAGGACCAAGTGAAAATATCTTTTTAGGGATTTGTCCTCTGAGGTTGATTGAGCATTTTCAACAATTGAATTTTGTTTTATTATAATGTTTAATATTTTTAATTTGATATGTTTACTTGTTCAAATCAAGCTGATGATGGAGATATAAAATATTCTGTTGATAATAGTGTTGCCTTAAAAGTTTCAAACAATGTGTTTACTTTCTTATCTTCTTCCTTAAGTGGGAGTTCCTTACACTAATGTCTTTATAGATCCAGGTACTATCTCTAAACCTATTATATCCATTATCAGAGAGTAAGTTTTCAGCTCTTACTGGATTTATGATCCACCTTCACTGAAGTGATCTGGGGTTGCTTTGCAATACTTGAATTGCTTGCAGAAACAGATGAGTTGTATTGGCTTGTGATTAAATTAGCAAAATTTGTACAAACTGTCACTCATGCAATGATCATATGTGCAATGTTATTTGAAGAACAAAATAAAATTGAAGCCTAGCATCATCCCTAATCCCTCATTTTGCCTCTACCTGTATTTGTGGGGGAAAAAAAAGATTTTTACTTCCCCTAATCAAACAGGTAATAATGTCTCCATGTACCTCCTAGTGTTTGCTGAATGCTTTATAAATCCTATATATTAGAAAGCAGTAGGGATGAAGGGATTTCATCTTCCCCTTGAAGGGAAGAAATTACTAAATAATTTAAAACTTGGGCAAGAGAGATGTCAGGTCCCTGAGTTGGAGTCTAACGTTTTTCTTATTGTCTTCCTACCTCTATTTTTAGGATTTTCTTCAAACACTTTATTACACATAAACATACACCATACACAAAATGTTAATTAGAAAACTTTAGTCAAAGCCTATCTCTTTAAAAATAAGTATGTAAAGGCCAGATAGGTGGTTGAGTGGTTAGAAAACTAGGCCTGGAAATGACAGGTTCTGGGTTTAAATCTGCACTCAGAGACTTCCTAGCTTTTTGACCCTGGGCAAGTCACATAACCCCAATTGCCCAGCCTTCATTGCTCTTCTGCCTTGGAATCAATACTTAGTATCAACTCTAAGCAAGACATTAAAGCTTTTAAAAAATGAAGAACCATGTAATAATAAGTATCATCTTAATCTTAAACCTTCTTTGTCGTTAGAAGTAATGAATCCAAACAATAGCTATAAATTCTTTTGGGGGAAGAATCAATGAAATTGCTTAAAAATTATTGGTGTTTTATAAGCTAACTAAAGATGAAGAAAACTTTGGAGCTCTGTAATGCCTGATGTGTGTGTGTGTGTGTGTGTGTGTGTGTGTGTGTGTGTGTGTGTGTGTGAGTGTATGTAATTGTGTGTGACTGTTGAATGATGTCTAGAGGGACTGTTCAAGGTTAAAGGAAAAAAAATTCCAAAGGAATCTTCTAGCAACGTCCTGAAATAAGAGATCTCACATAAAAGATTCTCTGTGGTTTCCCCAGTGAATTAAGTCTCATGTGAAGAACATGCAATTTTTAACCATCCAATATCAGGAACAGAATTTATTCACTCATTATCTGTTGTTTATTTCTTTTAGACCTGAGTTAGAGATTAAGAGAACTGCTTGATCTGGTTCTTCCCCCCTCCCACTTGGTCATCTCCTTCCTGCTTTGAAAGGTACCTTCTGTATCTTGCCTCCCTCTGGGAATAGTAAATGTAGAGACTCACTGCTGTGTGTGAATGGGACAATTTAATAAATATAAGATGGATGCAACAAGACAGAATACATTTCTTTCTCATATAAAAAGTATCAGTTGTGTCAACAAATCAATCAACAAATGAATTTATTAAGTGTCTTCTAGGTTCTAGAAACTATGCTAAGTGGTAGGAATATAAAGAAAAAGTAAAAAAAAAAATCTGTCCTTCAGGAGTCGATATTCTGTCAGGAGAAAAATACATATGTAGGTCTATTAAAATGTGCACAAAATGAACCCAGGGTTGTTTTTTTTTTTCATGAGGAGCATGTGGGAAGTAGAAAAGTCAATAATACAGGTGGGAAAAAAGAAGGGACTTTATGTGGAAAATGATGCTAGAGTTGAATCCTAAAGAAAAAATAATAATTCTAAGAGACAAAGATGAGAAGGACATATATTTTTGGCAATGGAGGCAAGGAAGTGCAAAGGATATGGCATATGATATATAAAGAGCTTAATGACAGCCAGTCTGGCTGGACCATAGAATGTGTAAAGGAGAGAAATGTGTAAGAAAAGTGAAATGTTTATTGAGACCAGATTGATAAGAGCATGAAGTTAATGATAAATATGTGGGTAAGAAAAAAGTAAAAATATTCAATAACATATATTTGTTCAGGGAGAGGATGTGGTCTTGAAATTTGGGCACCGATCTAGAAACCAGGCTTTTGATACATTTCCTCTGTGGTCTTAATATTGATATTTAATCTTTTCACCCTAGTTTTCTTAATGGTAAAATATGAACAAACTTTCTCAGAGTAGGGATTGATTCATTGACTGTATTTTTTTCCTTAGCTACTAGAGCAATGTCTCATGAATAGGAGGCACTTAATAAATAATTATTGACTAATTGATATATATACATCTGTGATATGTGGCATTGTATAGTGTCTAGAAGGAAAAGAAGGGAAGGGAGAGAAAGAAAGAGAAGCAAAAGAAGGTTCAGGATGAAAGGGGAAGGGAAGGAAAAAAACACTTTCCTGTGAGAAGCAGAGTATCATAGCGAATTGTTTTGGACTTGAAGCCAGGAATACTTGGGTTTAAATCCTACCTCTGACATTTACCAACTATATGAGTATGGAAAAAAAACAACTTTGTTTTTGTTACTTTACAGAATCTTGACATATTACTATATATGTTGGAGTAAATATTTGTAGATAGTTTCCTTGGCAAAAAAAAAAAACAAAAAACTAAAACAACAACAAAATATTTTTAGTATGCTAAATGCTTACTTGCTTATTTTTGACCAAGTATTCAGAGAAAATTACATTTTGTTTTCTTAGATGTTCATCTTAGGAACTAGTTTTCTCTAATTGAGGAACCAATAAGTTGTTTTCTTCTTTGACTGAATTTGCAACTAGATATGACTGATTCTTTGACTTAAAGGGCAAAGTAAAACTCTGAGGATATATCTTAACAGGGCATTAACTAGAATCCATGGGATATTGTGTTCTGTCCATGAGGTATACTTGTATCTCTCAATGAGAAATATACTGTCTTTCCTTTTCTGTTAGTGCCATTTTCTAGTCAAGGCCAAAAAAATTTATTCACATCTTTTTAATTTTTTTAAATTTGTTAATAAACATTATTTATTTGGTCATTTCCAAACATTATTCATTGGAAACAAAAATCATTTTCTTTTCCTCCCCCCCTCACCTCTCCCATAGCTGACGCATGATTCCACTGGGTATTACATGTGTTCTTGACTTGAACCCATTTCCATGTTGTTGGAATTTGCATTGGAGTGTTCATTTAGAGTCTCTCCTCAGTCATATCCCCTCCACCCCTGTAGTCAAGCAGTTGCTTTTCATCGGTGTTTTTACTCCCACAGTTTATCCTCTGCTTGTGGATAGTGTTTTTTAGATCCCTGCAGATTGTTCAGGGACATTGCATTGACCCTAATGGAGAAGTCCATTACCTTCGATTGGACCACAGTGTATCAGTCTCTGTGTACAATGTTTTCCTGGTTCTGCTCCTCTTGTTCTGCATCACTTACTGGAGGTTGTTCCAGACTCCATGGTATTCCTCCACTTTATTATTTCTTTGAGCAAAATAGTATTCCATCACCAACAGATACCACAATTTGTTCAGTCATTCTCCAATTGAAGGGCATCTCCTCATTTTCCAATTTTTTGCCACCACAAAGAGCGCAGCTATGAATATTCTTGTACAAGTCTTTTTCCTTATTATCTCTTTGGGGTACAAACCCAGCAGTGCTATGGCTGGATCAAAAGGCAGACAGCCTTTTATCACCCTTTGGGCATAGTTCCAAATTGCCCTCCAGAATGGTTGGATCAATTCACAACTCCACCAGCAATGAATTAGTGTCCCCACTTTGCCACATCCCCTCCAACATTCATTACTTTCCGTAGCTGTCATTATAGCCAATCTGCTAGGTGTGAGGTGATACCTCAGAGTTGTTCTGATTTGTCACATCTTTTTAAAATTAAATTTAAATTAATTAAAAATTTTAGTCAATTTAGAACATTATTCCTTGGTTACAAAAATCATATTCTTTCCTCCCTCTCCTTCCCCCATCCTTCTGGTAGCCTATGCACAATTCCATTGGGTATTATATGTGTCCTTGATCAGAGCCTATTTCCATGTTGTTGATGTTTGCACTAGGATTTTCATTTGGAGTCTACATCCCCAATAATATCTCCTCGACCCACATAATCAAGCAGTTGTTTTTCTTCTGTGTTTCTACTCCAACAGTTTTTCCTCTGAATGTGGATAGTGTTCTTTCTTGTAGATCCCTCCGGGTTGTTCAGGATCACTGCATTGCCACTAATGGAGTAGCCAGTACAATCAATTGTACCACAGTGTTATCAGTATCTGTGTACAATGTTCTACTGGCTCTGCTCCTTTCTCTCTGCATCACTTCCTGGAGGTCATTCCAGTTCCCATGGAATTCCTCCACTTCATTATTCCTTTGAGCACAATAGTATTCCATCACCAACATATACCACAATTTGTTCAGCCATTCCCCAATTGAAGGGCAGCCCCTCATTTTCCATTTTTTTTTGCCACCACAAAGAGCGCAGCTATGAATATTCTTGTACAAGTCATTTTCCTTATTATCTCTTTGGGGTACAAACCCAGCAGTGCTATGGCTGGATCAACATTGTTCACATCTTTTGATAGTGAGCTTTAGTGTCTAGTTTCCATGACACAGAAAGTCTAACATTTTCCTGGAGATTTTTTTCTCTCTCATACTTTCAGTGCAAAGTCTGCATCTCTTTAAAGTTTTAAAAGCTCATTTTCACTGGTAATGAAAATTTAATTACAATATTTACATATTTGGCAGCAGTTACAAATATGGTTGTTGGAATGCAATTAAAAGTGACTAGGCAAAAAAAGATGTAATAAGCAATCAGAAGTACTTACAAATGAAATTAGACTACTCATATTTATTTAAGACGGAATATTTTTCCTTTGATGAGGAAGGGATTGTTTGGTGTAATACAGTTAACCAAGGACAAAATTTTAAATAAAATCAAAGTATTTTATTCAAATAATCAAAATAAAAATGTAATAAAAATGTAATATTTCATTTAACGCACATATTAAACTTTTCATAATTACTTTGGACTTAAGTAGAGATAGGATATATTTTCATTGTTTCATATAAGACTCCTTGAGCTGGACATGAAGTTGTCTAAAAACCTTTCATTTTACAGATCAGGAAACTTAAGATGAGATGGGATAATTGACTTGTCCAGGGTCGGGAAGATAGCATGTTAGAGGTAGGACTTGGTGCTTGGTCTTCTTGCCTCCAATGACAGACTTCTATGCAAAATTGCAAACATTCTATTTGAACCTACCCACATTCTCTTACCAGTTTTTCAGGTTCCTTTTTAAGAATTCCCCCATTAGAAAGTAAGGTCCTTGAAGGTAGACTCTGCATTTTGTTTTATTTGTTTTTGTATCATCAGTACTTAGCCCAGTGTCTGGCACTAGCAAGCACTTAGGAAATACTTGCTGTTGTTATTGTTGGTGATGATGTTCCATTACTGTATCATAACAAAATCAGAACCAGATCTTGCTAGCTAGAAGTAAGGCCTTCATACAGTTGTTTTTTTTTTTTATCAACATACTTTCAACTCTTAGGCATACTGAAATCTATTGCTTTTAGGTAATTTTAAGCTTAGACAATTGGAAGAAATAGTTTCATTACTAAGCCCAGTTTAGATGAAATCAGAGGTAAAATTGAGGCAGTACTAAAATTTGGAAAAAAGAATATCTGGAGTATCTGAGTTCATTAAACCCAAGCTGCAGAAATATTTCTTAAATATGGAATGTATGTCAAAAACAATACCAGTGTTTCAAATGATTTCAAAAAGACGAACTGGAATTTTGAAGGGTGTTTTCTAAGTTATGCTGTCATGAATTCAAGTGGCAATCCAACTGTCCCAAGACAGAATAACTTTTATAGCTTGGCATTTTCTATAACCATCATGAACAAATACATTTTCTGATCAAATTTGAGAAAAAGTATTAATAATTTTAGAGCTTAGAGTAGTTTTGCCACAGTAAAACACATAGGAAGGAAAATAAAAGGATGAAGGATTACTCCTAAGAATAGATATCAAATATCAATACATCAATAACTTGCTTAGTTGCATAATAGGAAACTTGAATGATACACTGCCCAATGAGGAGTGACAAAAACCCTCAAACAATACAGAAAACAAAAGTGTATCAGAAGTTCTAGATTCCCTTTTTTCAAAAATTGAAATAAAATTTGAATTTTTGTATTAATAATTAATAAATTTGCACTTCAAATTCAAAGAAGTTTGAATAAAAATTGAAAAAATAAAGTAATACAAGAAATAAAAGCAATGTAATTAATACAATCATTCAATCTCAATTAAAATATTTGCCATAGAAGCTTAAGAAGCCTAAAAATGAAAGTGAAAAGGAGGATATGGAAGTTGCTATTCAGCTATTTAAGGTTTAAGAAGTATAACACAATGAGATCATAAATTGGATCAATAGAAGAACTGAAAGTTTGCATACTGATAAAATAATGAATGACAGGACAGTGATTTCAAAGGTGACTTAAACCTTGATATCTCTGAAAAACTAGAAAGCATCAGGATTAGATAAGATCTATAAATATTGACACAAAAATTTCAACTTTGTGTTTGAACAATAGCAAAGCATTCTACGTAAACAGAATGTTTTACATATCTACCTGCAAAAGAGTATGTCACTGACACTTTGAAAAATATGCCAATTACAAGTTTAGTATCATATACAAAATATTCATAGCATGTATCACCAAAAGTTCCACAACCATTTATTAGAAAATAAAGTATTGACTGAGATGCAAAAAGAATATTTTAAAAAGTCTGAAAGGTTTAAAGAGCAATCTTAGTTCAAATCTGGCCTCAGATACTTATTAGCTGTGTGATTCTGGGGAAATTACTTAACCATGTTGCCTCAGTTTCTTCATCTGCAAAATGAGCAGCAAATTATTACCATTTCTTTGCCAAGAAAACTCTAAATAGGGTCATGACTGAAAAAACAATAACAAGGCTAGAGGACCACCTTAAAAAACTAACAAGATTACTTTTAAAGAAAGGAGCAACCTGTTACCAATTTGATAAATATTGAATAAGCCTCCTCAAAACATTGTAACATTTATGCTGCTTTTGTAAATTAAGAAAATTTTTCATTCAGGTCTGCACGAATGGCTTGTTCATGCACTATAGGCATACAAAACAATCCAAGGAAATTAAGAATACATGAATATTTCATGTTCATGTGGAAAACTTTTTTTCAATTTAAAACATACTACCAATATAATAATGTCTAGGACAATTGGTATCAAAAGTGGCTTTTCTTAGGGAGATAAGTTAAGCTCATTATGGCCCTGACCAGTCTTTAATCTATTATATCTCAAATAAATAGAACTATGTAGGCTCCCATAATGAAGGGAAAATCAACCAAAATTATCCTATTAATTAATTGATTTCCATGATAACATCAAGGTATAGGGTTCCAACAACAACAACAAAATAAAATAAAATATCCCCTTAATTCTATGGTCTCTTCCTCCTGTAACATCAAAATGTCATTTGGATTCAATAAATGTCTTAACATCCACCAAGGAAACCTAAAGACTGAATGAAGATTTTGAGATTGAATTCAGTGTTTAAATTTAACCAATGGAAGAATTTGACACATATAAATTACAATTTTTACAAATTACTTAAAAATGAGATAATAATAATGACTAGGCAATTTTCTAATGCCAGAAACTTCTGAAAATGTGACAACCTTCATTGGTAGAAGTTGCACCTTGTGTCAATAGAATAATAGGTTCAATATAAAAAAAAAACAAAAAAAGATGATGATAATGAAACCTGACAACTACAGAGAACATTACGATTCTCAAAGAACTTTAAATACATTAGCTCTTTTGATCCTAACCGTCGCTCCCTATTCTTTTCTTTCCCACTTCCTCCAGTAAATGAAGAAAAGGGAAATTTAGGTTCATTAATTTATGCCTACAAAATTAATAATAGTGATAGAATAGTGCCTTATATTTTTATGCTATTTATGTTTCTGGAGAAACTATCTTTAGTATTGTTTTCTTTATACAATATGATTGACAAACAAAATAGGATAGATGTTATTTTCATTTTTTGAAAGTATCTGAAGAGGCTGCTTGATGTTAATTAATAACTAGCCTCAAAGGCAGGAAGTTTTGAACTCAAATCCTATTTCCCCCACTTAGTAGATAGGTAAGCATGGACAAAAATGTTTAATTTCTAAATTCAGGCATTTCTCTAAGAATATAAGTTATAGGTAAATTACTTGTCTGATTCAATAGAAAGGTTATGTTATTAGGATTTCTCTATCCAAATGAAATCACAAGAATGGGGAAACAATGACAAAAGGTTATCAAAGCCAAGTTAATTGATTAACTTAAGTTTCTAGTCTATGATACTATTAAGGCTTGAACAGCTTGTTTCCTGAAATTAGCCCAGGACTCTCCTATAGAACTATACCATTTTTTACTTGGTCATGAAGAATTCTTCACTGCTGAATTTTAAAGCATGAAATATTATATTCCTTATTTGGAGATTTTATCACACTAAGTTTTTTTTGTTTTTGTTTTAATGATTCACTTAGAAGAAACACACTTAAAAATTTAAACAAACTCCAGTTTTAAGGAATGCATGTTCCTTAAAACAACAAAAATAGAACATATAATTTTATGAAACATTATGTAACTTTTATAAGTTTTTTTAATGTTCCTGAAATTTTTTCTGCCAGTATCAATAAGTTGTTCTGACTTCCTCAAATTTTGTTGGCTTAGAGAAGAATACCATGTTTTATAGAAAATCCTTTCTCTCCATCAATAATGGCAATAAGAAAATAAAGCAACCCAAAGCCAATACAGCTAGTTTTATAAAATAAAAGCCTTTAGAATAGTCATTTGCAGTCGTCTCAGGGAAAAAAAAAAGAAATTCTTGTCTGTTTTCGTTAATGCCCTCCTGAGTTTTACTAGTTACAACTGAAAGCACAAAACCTAGGAATTGATGCTTAACTGGCAAGGAGCCAGTATAATGAAATTAATAACATATGCTGAAGAACCCATTTGTAACAATTTTTCCATTTAAAAAAATAAGGCAGCTCAAAACGACTGACAGGGCTGTCTTTTCCCTCCTATGTTTTTTCATTTCTCCCCCTTAAAATGTCTGTTTTTTAGAAAATAAGAATTTTTCTCATATACTCTCACAATGCAAATAATTACTTTACAAAATTCTGAGCAACTTGGTTATAGTTGGTAGAAATACTGATCTTGTTTTTGAAAGGTTATTTATCACTGAATTTTTAGATACTAGGTTTAGACAGAAGTATTTTAATTATAATTTCAGTGTTCTTTCTATTGATTCTTCAATAAAACATGGATTCTAAAGTAGTGTTTGTGAACTTAAAAAATGTTTTGTCCTCTGTTTTTCAATATAATTAATTTCCTTTGAAATCCTATGTATTTTATTTAATGCATTTAAAAACTTTTTTTTTCCTGGAAAGGAAACATTAAGGGAGTCCTGGAGGGATGAAAGGTTAAGAAGTCATTTTTTTAAAGGTGACTTTAGTAAATAGCTATAAAGATCGTAGTAGAATAACCTTCCTTATTATGTTCACAGGGGTCCCACTTGCCCACAGATCCTTAGAAAAAATACATTTTCACCTTTTTTAGCTTACAAAAGAGCTCTGATAAGACTACTGCACACAGATCACAGAGGAAGAACATGATCTCAATTTCCATTGATTCTTTCCTGCTTTATATATTCAACTTTATCCAGAAAAAAATGTTTCTGTTAGGCAAAAGGAAAAGGCTAGAACATCTGATTCCAGAATTTTACCATTTGTTACTTCATTTGCAATTTCAAAATGGGGAAAATGAATGGCTACCCAGTAGCAAGGAACTATAACTAGATTAAGGCAAGTGAAACTTTTCCCCAAGGCAGGAAAATGTAAAAGTTTTAGTAATTTAAAGCATGTGTTTTTTCTATGACATAAAAGTCACTATAATGACTAATTCTCCCTCTCATTCCACTGAATTTTTCTTAATTCTGATATTATTTTAATATTATATGTTACAAACTTGATTGGGTTGTATATTTTATTTTGCTTGTGAAATTTCTAGTTAGGATTCTGCAGATATATATTATAATCTTCATCTCTAAAATTCCTTCCCAAAATTAATCAGTTCTCAGTGTACATGTATGTACACACATATCTCACACACATGTACACATTGGAAAGGGGATGATGGTATAGCTTAACATTATCACTACAAAAATATTAGTCTATTTTTCAATTATAATTCAGAATTGGCTATTATATCTAAATGGTATAGAAGAGGTTAAAAAGCATTTTCTGAATTCTGTAAGTTATTTTCAGAGACAAATTTATGTGTATAGAAGTTTCTCGAAGAGAGTCTTTGAGAGGTTTGCTTGAAGACATGGGGGTAGATTTAGTAACACAACAACAATAGCAATAAATGGTAATTACAACTATGTATGGGTTGTTGGATTTTTACCCAGAGGGTAGAGCAAAGAGAAATTAAATGATGTAAAAAGCAATGAATGGGTATTCTGAAATAGGAAAGACCAAGAGTGAAGAGTAGTGAATGATATATTGATATCCAAATAGGCTTTTGGTTATTGACTATCACACAATGCAATTCAGAGGTCAGGGTGGCGCCATATAGGAAAATGAGAAGAGACATTGTCTATTAAGCAAATTACATTAAAAGGAAATATGTTGTGATCATAGTTTGTAGCATAGTGGAACAACAGAATTATACAAAGTTTTCTAAAGATGTCCACATTGTTATAAAGAACTGAAGAAAAGGTCACCTGGTTAGGAAGTGCTTGGAACTATTAAGAAAAGAAGAAATCCACAATTAAATGTATTTTTTAATGTAGAGAAAAGTGAGAGAAATCATAGAGAAAAATAAGTCAACATTCATTCAGTTGAATAAAGGAGTTATAGGAAACAAGATCAAAATTCAGAAACTATGAAAAGGAAATTTGTTAAAATATCAACATTTACCTGACTTTTATTCAAATAGGAAAACTAATGAATGTGCAATGATGCTTGTGTAGCAGAGCTTTGATGGGGTCCAGATTACCAAAGAACTATTTCTGAGAGAAGCCATTCTCTGTTGGCATTCCATGAAGATGCTTCCATCTTAGATGATGTGGGCATGCTCCAAAGCCCTTTTATACCTGTAAAAAGAAATCAGCTGTAGTGAGAGTAGGCTCAGTTTCTTCTTTCTCACTGGTAAAGAGTTTTTACAAAACCACTGGCTCACCTCAAATATTTGGCATAATTTTCAAGGTTAGTAATATCTTTCCGCTCCAGAAATAAGGAGTTAAAGGGATATATTAACTAAAATGCTCAATACTATCACTGATATCTGTAAATTAGTACTAAATTAGTAAAATAGACCGGTATAAGTACTCAAAACTTCATGCATTTGAATGAATATTGCCAATTAAAAGGCATTGGTTAATTGCTTACCCTATATTAAATAATATAAAATACATAATGGGATACAAAATGATGAGTTCACATTCATATGGTGCTTTCCAGGTTACAAAGCCATGGATTTGATCAATTGAAGGAATAATGAAATAGTGAAAAAAAATGGGCACTACAAAAAGATGTTTACAGAATATAACCCATCCCTTCAAAGAGCAAGTTTGTTTATTCTTAAAACCTGTTGTTATTACCCAGGCAGCTAGGTGATTTGTTAGATGGAACATTGTGTCTAGAGTCAGAAAGACAAGGATTTAAAGCTGGTCTTAGATGCTTACTGGCTGTGTCACCCTGGGCAATTTACTAACCTTTGTCTGCTTCGTCTTCCTCATCTGCAAAGTGGAGGAAATAATAGTATCCAATTCCTAGGATATAAAATAATATTTATAAAAAATTTGTGAATTTTAAAACAATATAAATGCTAGTTAGTCAATAGGAGTAGTAGTAACAGCAGTATTCACATTTCATATACTCAGTGGTTTAAGATTTACAAAGCAAATTCCCCAAAGCAAATGCTCTTGATTACTGCAGGTATTCTTACCTCCATTTTTCAGAAGGGGAAAAAAAAACAGACTACCATTTTGAATGACTTTCACATGGTCACATAGCTGGAGTCAAGATTTGAGTCCAAATGGAACATTAGTAAAATGTAAATTAGTGTTTGTTGAATCTGTCAATGCAACCTTCTCAGATCACAATGCAATGAAAATAATAATTAGTAAGGATACATTGAGAGGTAAATCAAAAAATAATTGGAAATTAAACAATGTGATTCTCCAAAACCGGCTAGTTAAAGAACAAATCATAGAAACAATAACTTCTTCATTGAAGACTAAATTAGAGATCCTAAAATCAAAGGAGAGCATAATAAAATTGAAAGTAAAATAACTATTGATTTAATAAGTAAGACTAGAACCTGGTACTTTGAAAAAACAAATAAAATAGACAAAGTACTAGTCAGCCTAATTTAAAAAAGGAGAGAAAAAACCAAATTGACAGTATCCAAGATGAAAAGGGAGACCTCACCTCAAATGAAGAAGAAATTAAGGCAATCATTAAAAACTACTATGCCCAATTATATGGCAACAAATATGGAAATCTAGGTGATATGGATGAATACTTACAAAAATATAAATTGCCTAGACTAACAGAGGAAGAAATAAATTACCTAAACAACCCCATATCAGAAAAAGAAATTGAACAAGACATCAAAGAACTTCATAAGAAAAAATCTCCAGGTCCAGATGGATTCACAAATGTATTCTATCAAACATTCAAAGAACAACTAATCCCAATATTATACAAACTATTTGACAGAATAAGCAAAGAAGGAGTTCTACCAAATTCATTTTATGATACAGACATGGTACAGATCCTAAAGTCAGGCAGATCACAAACAGAGAAAGAGAACTACAGACCAATCTCTTTAATGAATATAGATGCAAAAATCTTAAATAGAATACTAACAAAAAGACTCCAGCAAGTGATCACGAGGGTTATTCAATATGACCAGGTAGGATTCATACCAGGAATTCAAGGAAAACCATCCACATAATTGACCATATTAACAAGCAAACTGACAAAAATCATAATTATCTCAATAGATGTAGAAAAAAGCTTTGATAAAATACAACACCCATTCCTATTGAAAACTCTAGAAAGTATAGGAATAGAAGGGCCTTTCCTAAAAATGATAAACAGTATATATCTAAAACCATCAGCAAACATCTTCTGCAATGGGGATAAACTAGAAGCCTTCCCAATAAGATCAGGAGTGAAACAAGGATGTCCATTATCACCTCTATTATTTAACATTGTACTAGAAACACTAGCAGTAGCAATTAGAGAAGAAAAAGAAATTGAAGGTATTAAAATTGGCAATGAGGAGACCAAGCTATCACTCTTTGCGGATGACATGATGATTTACTTAAAGAATCCTAGAGATTCAACCAAAAAGCTAGTCGAAACAATCAACAATTTTAGCAAAGCTACAGGATACAAAATAATCCCGCATAAATCATCAGCATTTCTATGAATCTACAACCCATTTCAGCAGCAAGAATTAGAGAGAGAAATTCTATTTAAAATCACCCTAGAAAATATAAAATACTTAGGAATTTATCTGCTGAGACAAACACAGGAACTCTATGAACACAACTACAAAACACTCTCCACACAATTAAAACTAGATCTAAACAATTGGGAAAACATTGATTGCTCATGGATGGGATGAGCTAACGCAATAAAAATGATAATCCTACCCAAATTAATCTATTTATTTAGTGCCATACCAAATGAACTACAAAAAAAAAAAACACTTTTTTACTGAATCAGAAAAAAACAAAAGAAAACAAAGTTCATTTGGAAGAACAAAAGATCATATGAATCTTAAAATTACTCAGACTCTATGTGGAAAGGAAACAAGACTGACATTTTGTGGGGGAAGGGCCCAACTAGGAGTGGCAGTTGGGTCTTGGGACTAGCACTCCCTTCCTGCCCTGTGGGACTTGCCTCCTGGTGTTGGAGGAGAGTGGAGCTTGTTCAGCCCAGTCTGGAGTGGCATGGTCTTCTTGGTTCAGCCCAAAGACACAGGCTTTTGAAGGTTAGAATTGTTCTTGATTGCTTTCTGTGTACTGCTAAGATTCTGAATTAGAACAATGAGAGTAGACTGGAGTGGGACAAACTCTCCGCCAGCCTCTGGGGCCTGGCCTCAGGTCTGAAGCTGATAAAACCCTCCAATCCCAACTAGTTATTAAACTTTGTTATTGAATTCGCAGTCAGATAAGTGGACTATCTTTCTGGTCATAGAGGGAGCTGAACTTCAGTTTCAGTCATTCAAAGACAAACAGACCTCTTTGGACCCCTGCGGTTTCCTCTCAGCTGGGGGCATCTCCCTCCCTTGCCTCACCAAGCAGTGTTCCCTCTCTCCCCTTAACTCCTCCTTACCCCTATACAAACCTCCCATTATTCCCCATTTATCCTCCTGTTTTCCAATTCCCATTTCCTTTCCCAATAAATATTACATCTACTTCAGAAGATTTGATTAAGCTATTCCCCATTTTTAATAATGGAGGTACTTGATCAGGAATGTATTGAGAACTTTTAAAATTACTCGACCCTACTCAGACAGTGCCTTAGGGGAAGGTAGTTAGTTGGTGTTGGAGTTGGTTGGAGTTCAGAATTGAAGTGAGGACTGAAGCTTGCTTGTGAGGATCTTGTGGTGAGAGATAACGACTGACTCACTCTCCCTTAAGCTTAGGCCCTTTTCTATTGCTTGGCTATTCTCTCTCTCTCTCTTCCCCCCTTCTCTTAATTCCTTCATTTATATTAATTAACATCTCCATAAAACCGAGTTGACTTGGATAGTTTCATATTTGGGAATTTTCCCAACCACTTAATTTTAGATTTAAAATCAAGACACTAAAAATTATCTTTATTTACAGTTTGGCCAAAATCTTTACAGAGTTTGGCATTACAGTTTTTAACATTCACAGTCTTGGCAAAACACATTTTGCCAGTAACAATCAAGGATATCTAGGGAAATCATGAAAAAAAAATGCAAAGGAAGGAGGATTTGCAGTCCCAGATCTCAAACTATACTATAAAGCAGTGGTTATCAAAACAATTTGGTACTGGCTAAGAGACAGAAAAGAGGATCAGTGGAATAGACTTGGGGTAAATGACCTCAGTAAGACAGTCTATGATAAGCCCAAAGATCTCAGTTTTTGGGACCAAAACCCACTTTTTGATAAATATTGCTGAGAAAATTGGAAGACAGTACGGGAGAGATTAGTTTTGGATCAACATCTCACACCCTACACCAAGATAAACTCAGAATGGGTAAATGACCTGAATAAAAAGAAGGAAACTATAAGCAAATTAGGTGAACACAGAATAGTATACTTGTCAGATCTTTGGGAAAGGAAAGACTTTAAAACCAAGCAAGAGCTAGAAAAAAGACACAAAATGTAAAATAAATAATTTTGATTACATCAAATTACAAAGTTTTTGTATAAACAAAACTAATGCATCCAAAATTAGAAGGGAAGCAACAAACTGAGAAACAATCTTCATTACAAAAACCTCTGACAAAGGTCTAATTACTCAAATTTATAAAGAGCTAAACCAGTTGTACAAAAAATCAAACCATTCTCCAATTGAAAAATGGGCAATGGACATGAATAGGCAATTTTCAGTTAAAGAAATCAAAACTATTAATAAGCACATGAAAGAGTGTTCTAAATCTCTTATGATCAGAGAAATGCAAATCAAAACAACTCTGAAGTATCACCTCACACCTAGCAGATTGGCTAACATGACAGCCATGGAAAGTTATGAGTGCTGGAGGGGATGTGGCAAAGTTGGGACATTAATTCATTGCTGGTGGAGTTGTGAACTGATCCAACCATTCTGGAGGGCAATTTGGAACTATGCCCAAAGGGCGATAGAAGACTGTCTGTCCTTTGATCCAGCCATAGCGCTGCTGGGTTTGTAACTCAAAGAGATAAAAAGGAAAAAGAAGTGTACAAAAACATTCATAGCTGCACTCTTTGCGGTGGCAAAAAAATTGGAAAATGAGGGGATGCCCTTCAATTGGGGAATGTCTGAACAAATTGTGGTATATGTTGGTGATGGAATACTATTGTGCTCAAAGGAAAAATAAAGTGGAGGAATTCAATGGGGACTGGAATAACCTCCAGGAAGTGATGCAGAGTGAGAGAAGCAGAACCAGGAAAACATTGTACACAGAGACCTATACACTGTGGTACAATCGAAAGTAATGGACTTCTTTATTAGTGGCAATACAATGACCCTGAACAACTTGGAGGAACCTAAGAGAAAAACCACTATCTACATTCAGAGGAAACACTGTGGGAGTAGAAACACTGAAGAAAAACAATTGCTTGAATACATGGCTTGAAGGGATATGGTTGGGGATGTAGACTCTAAATGAACATCCTAGTGCAAATATCAACAACATGGAAATAGGTTCTGATTAAGGACACAAGTAATACCCAATTGTGCATTGGCTGCGGGAAGAGTGGGTGGAGGGGAGGGAGGGAAATAATGTGATTATTGTTACCGAGGAATAATGTTCTAAATTGACTAAATAAACTTATTCCAATGGGAAAAAAATTTTTTTTGTTTCTTTTTTCCCTTTCTTAATTCCTTTGGGTGATTCTCTTGTGTTCTGTGTATGAATATCAAATTTTTTGTTTGTCAGGTCTTTTCTTTAGGAATGCTTGGGAGTCTTCTGTTTTTACTAAATGACCATACTTTCTCCTGCAAGAATATAGTCAGTTTTGCTGAGTAGTTGATTCTCGGTTGTAGACTCAGTTCTCTTGCTATCCAGAATATCATATTCCATGCCTTCTGTTCCCTCAGGGTGGATGTAGCCAGGTCCTGTGTTATCCTAACTATGGTTCCCTCATATCTGAATGGTTTCTTCTTAGCAGTTTGTATTATCTTTTTCTTGGTCTGGTAGTTATTGAATTTGGCTGTAACATTCCTGGGTATTGTCATTTGGGGATTAAATGCAAGAGGTGATCTATAGATTCTTTCAGTCTCCACTTTTCCCTCTTCTTCAAGAATGTTGTGAATGGTTTTTTTTTTTTTTAATAATTTCCTATAGAATGATGTCCAGGCCTTTTATTTTGTCATGATTTTCTGGTTGTCCAATAATTCTTAAATTGTCTCTTCAGAATCTACTTTCCAGGTCTTTAGTTTTACCAATGAGATGTTTCATATTTTACTCAATTTTTTCATTCTTTTGATTTTTTTTATAGGCACTTGCTTCCTTGTTAAGTTTTTGCTTCTAGTTGTTGGATTCTAATTTTTAAAGCCTGAATTCCATCTCTGGATTTTTGGTCATCCTTCTTTTGGTCTGTTTTTCTTTGTTGGTCATCTTTCACTTTCTTTGCTTTGCCTCTTTTTCAAGCTGATCAGTTCTGACTTGCAAGACATTATTTTCTTGCGTCTCTGTTTTCAGATGACTTATTTTGCTTTTTAAGTTCTTTTCTCAATTGTTTTCAGCCTCTCATAATTGTTTTTTGAATTGTGTCTTGAGTTCTTCCAAAGAATAAGTCTAATTCATTGGAGTTTCTGCATTTTTGCTTGGTGTTCCTTGGTCCTCCTCTTTTCCATTTGTTCTTTGTTTATTACCTGCATAGAATCCGTCAATTATACTTTCTTTTTTCGTTTTCTGTTGTTTACTCATATTTTTTTTCCCTTCTTCCATGCCCCCTGTCATTGGCTGTAGTCTTGCTCCTCTGATTATTTGCTGAATTTGTGGATTTGTGCTATTCTGTTCTGAAGGGGATTCTTCTCTGCTCTGGTAATTGACTAGATTAGGTTGATGTAGTATTAATGAGCCCTGAGGTCAGATCTTCCCCAGCTAGCAGCAGAAGCTGAAGGTGTAGATGAAGGTGTGGAGGCTGAAGGGAGCTGTACTTCCTGCCCTGTTATCAAGGCATTATGTTGTGGTTAAAGCCTTTACCCTGGGATCCAAAACAGCAGGATTCTTACCTCAGCTCTCAGTCAGTGGGGAAGGGGTATTGGAGATTGAGTTTTCCTGTCTTCAGAAGGCTTCTGATCTACTCTATTTATAGACTAGATTAAACTTGGGCAAAGCTGGATGTGCCCTGAAGTCAAAACCTTCAGAAGCCAAGACCCAAGATAGAGAGTAGTAACTGTTACTAGGCTACCCTCCCCATCCACACCTCTTCTCCAGCTGCCTCTATGCCAGCTGTCTTTAAAGTCCTGAACCTGGCACAGTTATGGCAGCAAGACACTTCCTCTGGGCTGGAGCACTTGACCCCTGAAATTCCAGTGACTGCTGGAGAATCAGCACAGTAGATGGGGGAGGAGTCCTGGGTCTTCCTTCTTCTTTTTCATTAATATTGAGAATTCAACTTTCTTTGCATATCTTTTGAGTTGAATCAAGCAGGAGGGTCCCCTGGCTCTGTCCTGTCATTATATTTGGTTTTCCATCCCCTTAAAGCACTTTGTTTTTTTATTAGTGTGGAAGGTTTTTCACAGAGGTCTGGACTTTTGCTGCTTCTAAGTGGCCATCTTGACCCTTCTCCGTGCCCTCCCCACCAACCCCCTTAGCCAAGGACATTATTTTAAATCTCATATCAGATACTAGCTATGAGGCCATGGAAAAGTCACAATCTTTTTTAGTCTTGGTTTTCTCATCTCTAAAATGGATATAATATGTGCCACATGGACCTCACAGAGTTGCTTTATCAAATGAGGCGATGTATAAAAAGTGATTTGCAACTATCAAAGTAACATATAACTTAGAATGTTTTATTTTCTGATAAAGATCACTATTAATTAAATGAACAAGTCATTAGTTTGACATAAGAAGTGTCAACACAAAAATCATCTAACATAGTAAAATCTTTAAGTTGTTTGCAACTTTAGAAATCAACTTCCTAGTGTATACAAAGATTCATCATCCCCTATAAAACATCTCTGATTTGTGTCCATCCAACTTTTGCTTGGATGCTTTGATGGAATGAAATATATTTTCTCAATAGAATGTTCTCTTCCACAATGACACACTGATCACCATTAGAAAGGTCTTTTTTAAAATTTTAATTGATTACTAAAGATCATTATCTATCTGAATGACTAATATATGCAAGGATGTTATGATGAGAGCAGTGTGTGCACATATGTGAAACCCATATATATGATATATGTGTTATGTTTGTACGCATATGAAAACATGCATGAAGGCATTCATTGTCCCTGAGTGAAGGAAATTACCCAGTACTAGAGATAAGAACAGTAACTTTTGTTTTGACTAGGAAAGAGTACCTGCTCAATGCTATCATCAAAGCACCTGAAAGACAATTCTAGAGTTGTCATTAAGGATTTCTTCATGACATCTACATCTAGATGCATGTATATATCTACACACAAATATGTGTATGCATATATACGTATATATAATACAAAACAGCTTAATATGTTCTCAACATATTACCATAGTAATCAAAGTTGGGAATTATCTTTGATTTACCTGAATTCTCAGTGAATATAAGCTTAAATTATAAGTTAATTTCTTTTGAAATAGTTCTTAACCTCCAAGTCCTTTCCTTCCCCGAGGCTGTGACCATCTCGGCCTGCATTCTCTATCTTAATCTCCTCAACCACCTTGTATTCCATTATCCTCATTTTCCGCCTTAAGGAAAATCATAGGGGTTGCCTGCCCTATCCAACTAAAAAAAAAAATAAATAGTACTTAATAGTTCATTTATTTTTTTGTTTGTTGTGCTGCATTATCTTTGGCTTATGCTTGGATGAAAGTATGACTAGATACAGAGTTTCTATTGGCATTTTTGGGGAGCCCTAGGTACAGTGATGAACATTTCTACTCTGGTACTTATAAAAATCACTCCCTTACTTCTCACAAGGGGAAGATTGTAACTCCATGGCAAAACATGGCTCATCACTGAAGCAGTTCCTTTTGAGAACCCTATGTGGGGGTCTTGTATGAATCAGAGATCATAGTTCACATGGCCTGAAAAGACCTTCACCACAGGAGCTCTTGATGTTCAGCAAGGTCCCCTTCTTTATCCATTATCCAATTACACATTCCTGAGCTGGGAGGGCAAGCCCCTCCTTGGCAGCCCATCATTCTCTTCACATGTCCATCATCCCTCTCAAACTTGGCTCAAGACTATTCTTTCTGGAAGTCTCTGATTAAAAAGTTAGCTCTGGTCATCCCTTTACCAAGTCCATTTTCCATTGTATTAATTTTCCCATGTACCGATGTTACTTCCTAAGTAATATTAAGCTCTTTCATATATTCATATATGTACATACATATATATTCTATAAAACTGTTTTAGAGAATATATGTGCATATGTATTTGTGTTGTAGATGATTATGTGTATTAGTACATATTTATACATTTACCTGTCTGTATACATATGCTCTATACATATATAATATGTGTGTATATCTGTATCTATGTAAATATGTAGTTTTCAATAGTAAAACATTTTGATTTCAAGTAGTCTTTTTCCTCTCTTCATCCTAATGCAAAGACTCATGCAGTGACTTGTATACAGTAGATCCTCAATAAATGTTGCTGAATTGACTATTTGAACAGATCTGGGAACATTTAAGGGAGGAGAAGAGGATGGGAGATTGGTCAGAGGGGAACAAGGAGCCTAGTAATAGTCCCAAGGCAAAAAGAATGTTAGTGCTTATGGCTATAGGGGACCAGGGGTCTTTCCTGAGTAAAGATCAGAGCATAGACCCAGAGAGCAATGACCATACCTCTTCCAGGATCACACCAATTTCAAAGCAACAAAAACTTTCAGATCCCTAGAATTAGCTCAGATTCAGCAGTGCAATATTGTATGAAGTTGGATATAGTGTCTTTTCAACCTCTGGTGAGCAGAACCTAATTTTAACTTAAAGTTCAAAATCAAGAAATAGGCTAAACAAATAAGCAAACAATAATAACAATAACAACAAGAATTTGAATATAATAAGCAACTATGGTAGCAGGGAAGACCAAGACATAAACTCAGAAGAAACAAGATTGTGAAATAAGCTAGTTCTGATCATTCCTTTATATCCATAAAGAAAAATGCTAATTGGACTTAAGCCCAACAAAAGTTCTAGAAGAGTTAAAGTTATTAGAGAAGCAGAGAAATAATTGGGAAAAGAAATGAAAGTGATGCAAGAAAATTATAAACACAGAATTAATATCTTGGTAAAAAGCACGCACATGAAACTGAAGAAAATAACATTTAAAAAAACAGAAGTAGCCTAATGACAAAAGAGGCATAAAAATTCTGTGAAGATAAGAACTCATTAAAAACATTATTGGTTGAAGGGCGGGGGTTGGGGGGGAGTCCAAAAGCTAACTGATAGTAAAGAATTAGAAATTAAGGGGATACTTCTTACTAATTAGGGAATGGCTTAACAAGTGGTGTCATATGATTGCTCTGGGGCAATATTGTTCTATAATAATTTTATATCTTTTTGAAGGGGGTCATTTTAGAAAAAAACTTGTTAGGATCTATATGAATAGATTTAAAGTAAAGTGAGAAGAACTAGGAGATCGTTGTATACAGTAGTAGAAAAGCTACAATCTTATAGTGAGAATCAGCTATAAAAGACTTGGCTACTCATCAGTAGAATGATGGAAGAAAATATATCCACATCTAGAGAGAGAACCAACAAATTATATATGCAAATGGGAATAGAATTTTCTCATTTTATTTCTCTTATTTTTTGAAACATGGCTAATATGGAAATATATTTTGCATTATTTCACATGTATTATTGCTGTCATATTGTTTGCCTTCTCGGTGGGGTAGGAGGTAGGAGGGAGGGAAGGAGATAATTTGGAACTCAAAGTTTAAAAAGAAAGGACTGTTTGAAAATGAATAAATTATTTGACTTTAAAATAAGTTAATTCCTACCTGAAGCTCTCCAAACTGATGGAATTACAGCTGTGGTTCAAATAAAACATGTATTAACAACTATTTCTTCATCTTCAAGTCCTCCAGCTTTTGCCTTCTCCATTAGATTGCAAGGGGAAGAGGGGCCTTTTTCTGGAGGCTTATCCTAATTGTTCTCTCTGGGATCACTGACTTGTTGCAGAGGGATTTGTATAGCTCAGTGAAATTAGGATCTAGGCCAGAGTTGGTGAACCTTTTTCTCAGTTCAAGTGCCCAGAGGGCACATTCAAGCTCTCTGTGAGCCCCTTGATTACCTGAGAGAGTTGAGGGAGAAAGTGTTTGCTTTGGGTCGCTGGACAAAAAGGTGGGCCATGCAAAAAAAAATGTCCTTGGGCACTGGGAAGAGGGGGAACAGAGCAGCTCCCCAAGTACTGGCTGTGCACACATGCCACAGCTTTGTCAACAAGGATCTAGGCTATGTAAGGTAACCAAAGTCTCATTAGTCAATATGCTAGTCAAGGCCTATAAAGAACTGAAAAGAAAAGTTTTCTCTTCTGATCTTGACCCATTAATGTGATATAAAAGAAACCTGACTTTGTTTAATTTTCTTCATACTATAATATGTGTGCAAATGAATCCTGGGAATTACTTTCCCTGACTGACAGATCTATCTTTTCTATATCTTTCTTGGATTTCTCCCCTTTTCAAGCGGTTATTTATCTAAAGGTAATTCACTAGAGCAAGTTGGTGAGATATTATGGGATTTTCTTAAGGATGTGAAAGAAGTGGCCCAGGATTTTAGATTATTTGAATGTGCTCCCTCAGATGTCGGCTTGACATTCAGGCTTCTTTGGAACGAACGCCCAGGAGTTTGGTAATGTTTAAAATACTGTTAGGTAACATCACTACTGTCAGAACATGGAACTTTGTATAGCTTTGCTTTCCTAGGAGGTAAAATTGCCTTTGGTAGTTAGGTAGTGCCAGGCTAGTGGTGCAAGAGATTCAGGGGAAAATGCTTGATGCTCCTTTTGATAGGAGGGTTAGGATTAGGGGTGTTGTTGTGTGATTGGTTCCTTTGGTAGCAAGTTTAGCTTTCTTCAAGGCTTATTTCAATGCCACTTCCTACAGGAAGTCTCTCACTCCCCCAAATGTTTATCTTTTCCCTGCTTTCCAACCCTCCTTACCCCTGAAAACAAACAAACAACTCATGTCCATATATGTACATATACATATATGCAAGCATATCTTTATAAACACACATACAAATTAATCACAATACAAGTATGCATTTATGGATGTATATATTCATATATGACTATTACTACTAGTTGTATAATATTTATATATATATCATTTATGAATATATAAAATATAACTTATTTGTATACATATATATGTGTGTGTGTGTATATAAAACTTAATTGTATACATGTTCTTTCTCCTCTTGGAATGAAGCTTCTAGATCAATAGAGGGAAGTCAGAGGTGGAACCACTTAAGTTCCAAATTCCAGAGCAAGTTACTCTGAATAAATCATACTAAGAAGAATATAAATTCACAGGGAGCAGCTGGGTAGCTCAGTGGATTGAGAGCCAGTCCTAGAGACGGGAGATCCTAGGTTCAAATCTGGCCTCAGACACTTCCCAGCTGTGTGACCCTGGGCAAGTCACTTGACCCCCATTGCCTAGCCCTTACCACTCTTCTGCCTTGGAGCCAATTACACAGGTAAGGGTTAAAAAAAAAAAACAACAACAACTATAAATTCACAACCTGGGGATGGGGGAGCAGCATCTCATTCTGTATCACAAGACCTCAGCCACTAAAACCGTAAGGAAAAGAAGTTTTTATATTCCTCCATTTGCGTGTAACCTGATTTTAAAACCTACCTGACAGATTCTGCTTGCCTGACTTCATTGATTCATTAACAAAAGTTATTAAATACTTTGCTTTACAAAGTTCTGGTCAGCAGTGCAGGGCAATAAGCATTTTAAATTAGGAGAAGAAGCATTTTAATAAGTGAAATAAAAAACATTTATTAAATACTAGGTGCCAGGCACTGTGCTCATTTCTTTACAAATGTTATCTTATTTGATTCTCACAACCCCATGAGATAGATGCTATTATCATCTCCATTTTACAGTTGAGAAGACTGAGTCAGACAGAAGTTAAATAATTTACCCTGAGGTGGGGGTGGGGGGCGGCACACAGATAAGAAATGTCTAAAGCTAGATTTGAACTTGGGAAAATGAGTCTTCCTGACTTCAGACCTGGTACTCTTATCTGCAGTACTAGCTAGTGCCCCGCCCCCATATATACATAAGGAAGATGAACCAGTCAGGGCTATGAAAAGTGGGTTGGGATTGAGCAAGAGATTACAGGATCGCAGACCTATTGTTTATAAAAGGGATCTCAAAGGCCATCTTGTCCATTCCTTCATTTTACAGAAGGAACTGAGACCCAAAGGAGTTGAAGAACTTCCTCAAGACAAAGCAGTTAGAAAGTATCAGAAACAGGATTCAAGATAAAGTTCTCCGATGCCAGACACAGTTGCTATGTTCTTTGGACTTTGGACTGTTACATTCTCTCCTTGGAAATGGAGCAGACTATTCAGGCACTTATTTTAATAATCAGAAGATGAGGTAATGATTTAAATTTCACCCAAGTAAGCCAAGTGACAAAATGACAAGGAGCTTGCATTGCATAGTAAGCAAAGAGATTGATGTGTGTGTTAGTGGCATGAGTCAAGAAGACCAGCATTCGAATTCTGTCTCTAACACTTATTAGACTTTTGATTACTGATGAGTCCCTTAAACCTCAAGGTTTCATTTTTCTCATCTGTCCAATGGGAATAACAATGCTGAAAAATGATTCTTACCTCCTCAAGTTGTCATGAGGCGTGCTTTTCAAACTACATTTTTGGTTTTATTTTCAAAATGCTATATACATGACAGCTTCTATTATTATTGGCAGATTTAATACCCTGAACTTCTGACCTCTCTCTTTGGCTTCTGTTAGGTTTGTTTGGCTCCTGTACAAAAGTAGCAACCATGGTAAGTGTGATAAATAGTAAACACAGATCTAGAAAATCATCCTGAAATAATACTTGGGCTATTTTTATTACACTAAACATACACACGTTTTTGACTAAGTGTGAACATTATTTAGGGAAGAGTCTTTAAGGAGTAATCAAATATTTGTCATTATTAAATGGAACTGATACCATCTATGTATGTTGTATTGAAATATAATTTATATTAGCTGTATGAAAACAAATTATATTTTCTAATGCCATTTGCCAATTATCTTTTGTGAGGAATGTTTTTCTCAAGAAGGATATGTGTGTGTGCACATGTGTACATGTGCACATGTGTCTGTTATACATGATTAAGACATTTCATCTCTTGGAGGAATCCCGTGTGGTTAGCCTGCTAGTAATTATTCACTACTGAATCAGCAAAAATTTACTCATATGTAAATAACTTTAATATGCAAAAATATATACTTACATATATATTTGAAAAAGACCCAGACTATTAGGTTTTCTATTTAGCTTGCATAAACAGCAAAGGAGCAACTAGATGCTGCAATGGATATAGCACTTGGCCTGCAGTCAGAAAGACCTGAGTTCAAATCTGCCCTCAGACATTTCCTAGCTGTTTGATGTTGGGAAAGACACTTAACCCTGTTTGCCTCAGTTTCTTCACTTGTAAAGTAAATTGGAGAAGGAGATGACAAAATACTCCAGTATCTTTGATGAGAAAACTCCAAATGGGGTCACAATGAATCAGAAATGACAAGAAGTGTTTGATCTTAACAGCAGGAATAATTTCCTTTCCATTTTTCATTCCTACAATGTATCATTTTTTTGGGGGGGGTATTTTAAGGTGGACTTTTGATTTCATTGATATTTGTAACTTAAAATGAAGAAATATTTTGTCAATTGCACATCAACTCTTTTGTGACCCTAATTGGAGTTTTCTTGGCAAAGATCCTGGAGTGGTTTGCCATTTCCTTCTCTAATTCATTTTATAGATGAGGAAACAGTGGCAAACAGAGTTTAAGTGAGTTGTCTGGAATCACACAACTAGTGTCTGAGGCCATATTTAAACCCAGGAATATGAATCTTCCTGATTCCAAGCCCAGTGCTCAATCCTCTTTGCTACCTAGCTGCCCTTATGTTATATGTTAGACTGATTAAATAAACACATTGTAATCAGAGAATTTATTAAATACTTAGTAACTCTTATACCTTAAAAGCTCCTTTCCCCACTCCCTTCATGTACTCTTTGATCCTATGACACTCATCTCCTTGCCTTTTCTAGATCAAGACAATCCATCTCTCCTGCCTTAGGGAATTTTCATTGGCTATTCCCCTTGCCTAGAATGATCTCCCTCGTTTTCATCTCCTGGCTGCTTTCTAGGCCCTACTAAAATCCCACCTGCTACAGAAAGCCTCTCCTAATCCCTTTGAATTCTGGTGCCTTCTTTCTGTTGTTTATTTATAATTTATCCCGAATTCATTTTGCTTTAAATAGTTGTTTGTAAACCTTATTCCTCTTAACCCCGTGAGACTGAGATAAATACAAGCAAGAAGTAAGATAGTCCTTGGCTCTGTAAAATTGAAAATCTATTACCCTAAAAATGAACTACATATCCTAAGAGCCCACTGACTTCCTGCCATTGCATACTTCCAGTAGACAGAGGATAAAGGGAGTGGGCCTTGAGACTCCTCCTCTCTGATGTAGAATCAGCAATGTTGGTGGTAAGTGGGGATTTTGAAAATGTCTAACCATCCATTGGTACGTGGTTTTTATTTTGTACTCTTTTTATTCCTTGATTTCTAATGATCATTTAATAAATCTCCTAAAATATATTTTTATTATTAAAGATATAATTTTAAGTTTTTGCAAATCCAAGGAGTTTATAATCTAATGAAGAAAGATGATTCATAAAGGACCTGGAAAGAATGGTATGGGATGGAGGACAGTCCAGAAAGTCAGAGGCAGATGAAAGTTATCTTGGGTCCCTCCTCAAAATGGGAGCTTCAGGAATAATTGACCAATGGAAAATGGAAGTCAGTATAGCAGAGAAATGTTTCAGACTGAGAAAAACACAAGAATTGGTGGATAGTCCAGTGTAAGACCATAGATCAGGCAAGACGACGTTAACATCTAGAAAGTGAGAAGAATAACCAGGAGGGAAAATGTATCATTTTTGGAGGGAGGGAACTAGGGAAGCTTTATGGAGGAAATAGCTGAATGAGTTAAGTCCTAGAAGAAAAGAATTTCAATAGAAATTGAGGAGAGTGAGTATCTCTGACAAAGAATGTCTGTGTGATCCTGAATAAGTCATTTAAAGTTCTCAGTGCTTGAAAACAACTTTCTAAAAATTTAAGTCAAACTTCTCTCCTCCTTCAGTAGGGAAGATAATTTCCTTATTAAGACTTTCCTATGCCAACAAAATTATAATTTAGTAAAAAAAAAAAAAGCAAGTACTTTGTATTTGTCTTTTTTTTTTTTTTGAAGAGCATCAGTGACCTCATGGGATGATGTTTTGATTGTGTGTGGCTCTGTTTCACTTAAATACAATAACTTCACACCCCCAATAGATGACTATGGTATCTTTAATATCTGATCAAATTTTAAGTACTCCATAGCACCTACTTCAGCCTCCTTGATAGTTATTGGAATGAATTGTTATTCATTTCCCTATTCCAGTAGAGGATGCCTTCACATATTTGAGGTTGACATCCGCCTAATTCACTGACCTGTTTGAAGCCTACCTCAGCCTAAGTGTAGCTGATGCTGAGATGTTTTTAATGTGAGCTTTGCACATGCCACAGCTTTTTGGAGCCACAGGTGAGAATTGGTGACAAGTGCTCACCGAAGATGGATGAGTGGCCCTGAAAGGGACTCAGTAAGCCCTTACCCCAGAGGTACTAGTCTTCCCTGAATAGCTCATATACCCCAAACACAGATAACGGCGTGCTTGGTGAGATCTGACAAGTGCATTGTTCCAAAGATAAGACCATACTACTCTGGTTTGGTTGGCATATAGATGATATAAAGAGAAGTCATATGTATTGAATGGCAAACTGTAGTCAAACTATGGGTGGCCTGGAATGCTTGATTACAGTATTTTCATTTGATTTGAAAGACTCACATCTCATCAGTACATTCTATTTCTCTGACTAGATCCTCAGAAGACAGAGACATGGGGTCAAGGGCCTTTATTAAAAGAGGAGGCTCAGCATGGTTTTCCTTCCCATTTCCAGCTACTCTGCTTTTGGACATCTTTAGAACTCTCTATCAAACCCTACCACTACCCCTTCTTCAGCTTCCTTTTGGATATTACCTTACCAAATTATATTGTAAGTTCCTCGAGGACAGGGATTGTCTTTGTTTTTATTTCTTTGGTATTCCCAGCACTTTGTATGGTGCCTAAGGCATAATGGATGCTTAATAAAACTTTATTGACTGACAAGAGAGAGCTAATTAAAGGTTATATTGACCATAGTTGAGTCATCTAGTGGACAGATCTCTGGATCTAGAGTTAGGAAGAATTGAGTTCAAACCCAGCTTCAGACACTGACCAAGGATAAGTCATTTAATCATTTTCTGACTATTTTCTCATCTTTAAAATGGGTATGATAATTCTAGAGCCTATCTCCCAGAGTTGTTGTGAAGATAAAATGAAATAGCATTTGTAAAGCCCTTTGCAAATCTTAAAGTGTATACATGCTAAATAATAGTAGTGGTGGTATGTGTGACTAAAGGTAAGGAATATCAATTAATAGTGTACAACAATTATCCAAGCAAAAAGTAATGTGGACCTCAGTTTTATGGAGGACAGTGGGATTAGAAAGGAGGGCACAGATGTAAGAGATATTGTGAATGTTGAAATCACTGAACTAGGCAACTGATTAAACAAGGAAGCAAGGGAAGGGAGTGAAAGTGAGAGAAGAGTTGTTAAAGACTGAGGTCTTGAGACAGAGGACTAGGAGCATGAAAGATTCCTTAACTGAAACAGGAGAGTCATGAGGACAGAATAGTTTAGGGGATGGGAAAGTGATAGGTACTGCTTTGTCCATGCTGAGTTTGAAGAAAGACAGGACATGTATATTAAGTCCAGCAGTGAATTGGTAATGCAGTGTGGAACTCCATAATTGGAAATACAGATTTGGGAATCATTTATATTGAGAAGGAAAATGAAGCTATTAGAGATTTGAGACTATAGGGAAATAGGATAGAAGAGACCTAGGGAGGCAGAGCTTCCCTTAAAGGGTGAGAAAATGAAGAACCAGGGGAGATTGACAAGATGAAGTCAAATATGTAGAAAGATCTCCAAAAGAGAATAGCTTTGTACCCAACAAGGGGGCAGAAAGCATCCAGAAGACAGGGGCCACCAGAGGGGCTATAGCACAGTCAAGTAGGATAAAACTGAGTAAAAAACCACTAGATTGGGTGAATAGGGGAGTTCAACCTTATGTACATCATTCCTCCAAGATGGATGGGATTTTCAGATAAATTCAGGAAGATGATCAGTATTCTCTTGAATTTCAGCATTCAAAGATATGAAAGCTCACTAGTTCTATTGCTTCATGCTTACTGTTAGTTGAGGAGGGGTTGTCATGGTGCTGGTAGTTGACAGATGCTGAGCACCCACACCCGGAATGTGCTAGAGACTTTATTGCATGTTTTTGGAGGTTGTAGCAATTCAAGAATTTGTCTATTGGTGTCATCGAGGGAGCTTCATGTCTATTTGTCTGGGGAGAGCTCCACAGGAATTCCTTAACATGATTATGAAGCTCTCCTTCATAGCTTTGTCCTTCCCCTTTAGTCTCCAGTCCCTCTGCTTCTTCACCATAATAATATGAAATCAATTTCCTAATGTATGCTCTTTCTTTTTTAATAAAAAAAATAAAAGGAATACTTATCAGGGACTGAGGCAGAGAGTCTGTAGCAAAGTCTATTTTTTAACTGGGACATACACCATACTGTGACACACTCATCCAGAAGCAGGAGAAGATTGATGGCTAGACATGTGGAGGGAACTGCCACTGATTGAAATCAGACAACTGCAAGCTGTGAGGGAGATCCAAGGGAAACCATTTTAACCACGGCCATCCAGCCTCAGCCCACTTGGACAGGGCTTTTCCTCTGTCTGCCGTCTGCACCACAGGACACAAAGGAGCTGGGCAGCACATTGAGGCCAAGAGTGAAATGAGGAATGATGACAACATTTGAGATGCCTACTTCTCTATATCTTTATCTCACTGTGGAGAACCCTTCCCTATTTCAGGCAAGGTGGGGGGGAGAGGATGAGTGAGAACAAAAAATGGGTTTTCCTAGTAGCCAGGAAGGGCCTACAGGTTCTTCTCCTTTTTCCTCTCTCCTTTTCCTTTTTCTATCTTTTCTTTCCCTTCCTCCCTCCCTCCCTCACTCCCTCCCTCCCTTTCTTCCTTCCTTCTTTTCTTTTCTTTTCTTTTCTTTTCTTTTCTTTTCTTTTCTTTTCTTTTCTTTTCTTTTCTTTTCTTTTCTTTTCTTTCCTTTCCTTTCCTTTCCTTTCCTTTCCTTTCCTTTCCTTTCCTTTTCTTTTCTTTCTTTCTTTCTTTCTTTCTTTCTTTCTTTCTTTCTTTCTTTCTTTCTTTCTTTCTTTCTTTCTTTCTTTCTTTCTTTCTTTCTTTCTTTCTTTCTTTCTTTCTTTCTTTCTTTCTTTCTTTCTTTCTTTCTTTCTTTCTTTCTTTCTTTCTTTCTTTCTTTCTTTCTTATTTTCTTTCCTATAAAACAAGTTATCAGCTTTCAACAAAGAACCCTAATGTTGAATTCAATTTCCTGATGTTCTAAATCAATCAATTTATCAAGGGCCTATGAGAGACACTGTGCTAAAGGCTGGGCATACAAAGACAAAAAAGAAACAGCCTCTATCCTCAATGAGTTTATATTATACAGGGATATCATATATATAGGTAAAATGTATACACAATAAATACAAGATAGTTTTGGGAAGAACAGCTCTGGTATATGGTGGGGAAGACCCCATGGAGTAAAGGAAGCTTTTATAAAGCCACAATACCAAGTGGAATTTCATGTTTTGATTCAAACCCTTTATTTGTTTTTAACTGGGAAAGAAACTGGGTAAGAAGGAAATCATGGGAAATTGTCAATGTGTCAGTTACTTAGTGCCCATCACCAGGATTACAGACAGAGCTCAGTGTTGTTAACAATTGTGCAGTTATGCACTTGCACTGAGACATTTTTATTTCATTAGTGGTATCACTTTACAGCTATTAGCTAAGCAGATTGGCCAAGACCAAAAATGCCTTTTTTGTACCTTATCACTAGATCTCTCTTCCATTATTCAAGTAAAAAAAAAAGAAAGAAAGAGAAGAAAAGAAAGAAAAATAAAAGAGAGAGTGAAGGAGGGAGGCTTTAAATGCATAATGTTTTGTGGCTTGTCTCTGTCCTCTGGCCAGAGCAGGCTAAAATAGGTTTTTATTAGAAATCATTATTTAAATTCCAGCACTGGAGAATATTGATCTCTTGTGTGTAATGGTTCCCAGACCACAGAAAGTAGCAGAGAGGGGCTCCAAGTGGGCCGACATAATGTCAGTGACAATTCATTTTTTTACCAGTTAGGATGCTGGTTTAATATCCTGAAAAAAGCACTTAACACCAACCCTTTCATAACATCTGTCAGGGCCCTAGCAGTTGGCTGTTTCTCACACTGTGCTCTCACAAGCAGCTCTGAGGCCTACTCTGTGAGGCCTTGGAATTCCTTAGACATTCAACCGCCTCCAACCCCACTGCTGAACACACGCAGACCAGCTGTTACAACTTTCCAGGACACTCCTAAATTTTCTAAATATGTGCCCTATAAAAATAAAATTTAGGACAGTGAAGTGGTCAGGAACTTTGTATATGCAGGGCATAATTCATCCAGTGTCTCAGTCCTATTATTTCCACATTCTTCCTAAAGTACTATCAGTTTCATCTCAGCCTCCAAACAGTTAAGACTCAGGAATCTGAGTCTTAAAGAGTTGAGTAAAATCCTGATTCATCCCACCCAACCCCCAACCCCAATGCTCAACCCTACCTTTATTATCACCTTCAAGAAAAAAGTTCCATTTATTTGCATTACAGACGTAAAGGATGAATTGTAAGGACAAATTTTAGTTAGGGCCCCCATTGAAGCAATGTTCATCACATCCTTATTTTTTTAATTGTGTTTTTTGAACACATGCCATAACTAAAGAAACTTCCAATTTACTTGGGGACCCTGGATTAATTAACACATTTATTCCTGCATCCAAGGTCACCCTTCTACTACACTATAATGTCTTCTCATTTGCACTGTGAAGTCAGTTCTTAATTACCCAGGAGCAGCTAGGGTTTTACAGTGGATAGAACACCAAGTGTGGAGTCAGTAAAATCTGAATGCAAATCTGGCCTTTGACACTAGCTGTCTGACCCCAGGGAAGTCACTTAACACTATTTACCTCAACTTCCTCATCTGTAAAATGAGCTGAAGAAGGAAATGGCCAACTTCTCCAGAATCTTTGCCAAGAAAACCCCAAATGGCTTCTGACCAAGATTTGGAAATAACTGAAAAACTTGGGCATCTCTTTGAGAAAATGCTATCATAGTAACTCACATATCCCTGAAAGTAAAAAAGAATTTAAAGACTTTCTCTGGCTATGTGCATGGATCACAGTATGATATTTTAGGTAAATGTAATATTAACATATATTCAAGTTACCATTTTTAGGAATTATGGGGAAAACATCATTTATTTTTTAGATTCTACCTCAAATAATACAGGATTAGAACTTTGGAGAGAGGTAGGGGTCCAGAAGTATGATTTTATCAGCACTGGAGATTCCTAGTGTGGAATTTTTATCAGATTAGTGGTTTATCTATAAGTCAGAGTATGAGGGAGTTGCCTCAGGCATTGAGAGGTTTGATTTGCCTTTGATCACACAGCTCATAAGTGTCTGAGGATTTAGTGTCAGAAGTGACATTAACTAACCCATTAACACATTTATTCCTGCATCCAAGGTCACCCCTCTACTACTTTATGGTGTTTCTCAGTTGCTCTGGGTAGTCCGTTCTGAAGTTCTGAGGAAGTAGTAGTTTGATTCCATTTTGAATGGCTTATATGCTAGATGCACAATTTTGAAAATTCCAGCAGACCCTTAAAAGATCCAGACCCTCACAACCACCTGAATTCTATTTGTTTTCCTTTAGGGATTTAAAAACATATAACAAAAATAAGGCCACTGAAAAGAATATTATAATCCCCAAATTGCTACTTATATATAGCAATTGAAAACAGATTTTTCATGAATAACCAATGAAAAGAACCACAGCACATGGCTGAGAGCTGTCATTTAAAGCCATGGTTTCTCTCTGCTTACTTGGTTTAACAAAGTTAGTAGGTGACCTCATTCATTAAAATGCACAGCATTCAGGTGCTGCTATTGTCAGCCAATTCTATCCATTAAATTTACAAGATTTGGAAAGAATTGTTTTTAAAAAGTCTTAGATGAAAGACTTTTTAAAGAGGTTTATAAGATCACTGACTTTTAAAAAAATGACTTGACATATATACCACATGTCTAAGTAACCGTCATCATTCTGGACAAGACCACAGAGTAATGGCAGTTGCATTCTCCTTTTGGTTTCTGAACATTCTGACAACCATTATTATTGTTATTCTTATTAATATATGCTTAATTGGGAAGGCAATTCTGACCAGAAGGTATTGAATGAAGCCCACAGACAGTGCTCCAGGATCTTAGACATTTCAGAAAAACAGCTGCACCCAGGTGACTCTTGGGACTGAATTTCTCTAATAGCGTCACAATGCAGTAGCTGAAGAGGAGGAATTAAGCAAGTGGTCTTGCTGAAAATGAAGGGGAAGTTGAAGGAGTCCAAATGCAGTGATTCCAATTGGAATAGACAGTGGGGTTTTCAATGGCTTGTCTTTGTGGAATTAGCCACAAAATATTTAATAGTAATAAAAGGTTAGGAAGTTGGGTTTACCATCTCTTCAAAATGATGGTGTTTTTAACCACAGTGGAAAGTTTTGTCCTTTTTCTGCATCCTATACAGATGCAGGGGATTAAGAAAGAACAGACTCTGTATAGTATGTGCATGTTGGGTTGGGATGGCGGTGCCTGTGCCTAGGGATTATTGGGTTCCCTTGGAATACAAGCTCCTTGAGGGAAGGGACTCTTAATTTTTGCCTTTCAATCCCCAGTCCTTCACACCATACCTGGGAAATAGTAGGTGCGTAATAAATGTTTGTTGAATGGAATTCCATGAGTTCTACTGACTGGCCCTGACCTTGCTACTTATTTCCTTTGTCACTGGTCTCTCCATGCCTGGCTTCCCAGTTTCAATCCAAGGATTTGCAAAATTGATGTCAAACCTGGAAAATTCAAGTTCAACCCTTTCATTTTTTAGAGGAGGAAAGTAAGGCTCATGGAAGAAAAATTATTTGCCCAATATCACATATATAACCAAAGAAGTAGATGTAGAATTTGAACCCAGGCCCTCTGATTCTCAATCTATGACTCTCTCTTTTTGCCTTTTTTATGGTTTGTCCCAAGTCACAGATGTAGTTAAATGGTATATTTGGGAATTGAATCTAGTTTAATTATTTTGACACAAGTTCAGTGCTTTGGCCAATACATCATGATCCTCAGTAATGCTTTCTGGATCTCCATTATAAAGCCCTGCATACACTTATTAATCCTGATTTTTAATCAGGTGAGTCTTCTAGCTATGATTTATATTGGAAAGACTGATAGACAGAGACAAAGGCAGAGGCAGAGCCAGCCAGACAGACAGACAGACAGGGACAGAGAGAGAGACAGGGGGAAGACAGAGAGGCAGAGAAAGACAAAGAATTGAGCCAGTGAGCCAGTAGATACAGGTAAGACTTTTAGGGACTGACCTCCCATGTAACAGAAGGCTCAGAACTAAATGTGACTCTAGGGATTTGCATCTATACTTGGAATTATTTATGGTTCATTCAAGGATTTCTTTGCCGTTTTCCTCATTTAAAAAAAAAACTCATCTGCAATATTGTGAAAATCATAATCATGTGAACCATAAAAAACATGAACCAGATCTAGTAAATAGTTTGCTTTTTCTTTTCCTTTTATTGCTGCTACCAGGAGTTTGCTCTGAGAAATAGCAGAGTATGTTTTCTGTCTAGTTCTGTTCAAATGTGAGTATAAGTCCTCAACTCTCTTGTAGTCACTTGAAGTAGCAAATACTCTTCTAGAATAGGCTTTCTTTTTTTCTCCACCAAAAATGTTGATGATGCATGTAGATCACTTAAAAAAACACCACAAACACATGCTACTAATGCGTAATGAGACTCAGAGTTGTCTTTGAGCAATTTATAAAATTCTCTTCCTTCTTGTGTAGATCCTGCTTTTGCACAAGATCTTTGCAAAGCCCACTTTGGACTTATCATGCCACTCTGTGGGTAGATTTTATCATGGAATTAAAAGACAGTTTTCTAAACAGGAAACATCCTTCCTGTTCTACCTATGCTGGTGAATAACTCAGAAAATGGTAAAGAGTAAACTTCAGGTCTTGTGCTCTCCTATATCTTTGCTTTAGTTCATTTTTGCTCCTTCACCTACAGGGCTAATATATGAATTGATCCTCTTTTTCCAAAAGGCATAGTGCTTGGAATATACCCTTCTACAGCTAGTAGTCCAGATCCCCAAACTTGTGGCTATACGTGATACAGCCCTTGAAGACAGAATTGACTTTCTTTGTTCTAGGAACCAGATTTTAGGATAATCAAACTTAAGGTTGCCAGAACGTACACTTCAAGAACTTCCATAGAAAACCAGATTTCAGGAATATACCTTGTCCTAGAAATTCACTCTAGGGTCAAACAGAAAGCACACAAGACTGACCATGTGCATATGCTGGAAATGAACAGTTTGGGAGTGAAGGAGGCTGCCCCCATCCCCTGTTGTGCTCTCAAGCTCTCTTCAGAAGGGAGATGGATGGGGGGTGGGGGGCAAATCAAAAAATAAAACAAAAAAAAACAAAAAAAGAAAAAAAACAAACAATCTTGAATTCTCCAAAAAGACTGCAGTGCAAAGGAGTAGTACTTCTTATTAAAGTCCATACCCTCAAGAGTTTGTGCCTACCAGTCTAATTTTAGGGTAACCCCAGTCACTAAGACTTATAGGGAGGAGATTCAGATAAAAGTTTCAACAAAGGCTTTCTTTCTCATAAGATCATTAAATACCAAACAAAGACTCACCACCTTGCAAGCTCATCTAGTTGACTTTCTACATGTGAAAGTAAGGCATTGTTGACAATAAGAAAGTGGGGCACATTTGTTCTCCCAGGTTTTTCAGGTTTCTAGATGAGTATTAAGAAGAGTGAGAAAATCCCCAAATATGTATCTAGGTCCTTTGTGCCATCAGTCTCTGACAAAAAGATTACATATATAAAATTAACTGAGAAAAGGATATTTTAGTGATAATTTCAAAACACTGAATATTGAAAAATAAATATAGCTTTGGATTTTGTGGTGGCCAAAAATTGGAAAATGAGGGGATGCCCATCAATTGGGGAATGGCTGAACAAATTGTGGTATATGTTGGTGATGGAATACTATTGTGCTGAAAGGAATAATGAACTGGAGGAATTCCATGGAGACTGGAACAACCTCCAGGAAGTGATGCAGAGGGAGAGGAGCAGAACCAGGAAAACATTGTACACAGAGACTGATACACTGTGGCACAACTGAACATAATGGACTTCTCCATTAGTGGCAATACAACGTCCCTGAACAATCTGCAGGGATCTAGGAGAAAAAAAACACTATCCACAAGCAAAGGACAAACAGTGGGAGTAAAACACTGAGGAAAAGCAACTGCTTGACTACAGGGGTTGAGGGGACATGACAGAGGAGAGACCCTAAATGAACATTCTAATGCAAATACCAACAACATGGAAATGGGTTAGAATCAAGAACACATGTGATACCCAGTGGAATTGCGTGTCAGCTATGGGAGAGGTGGGGGAGAGGAAAAGAAAATGAGCTTTGTCTCCAATGAATAATGTTTGGAAATGATCAAATAAAAAAAATAAAATAAAGTGCTACATAAATGTAAAAAAAAAAGATTCAAAAAGACCAATGACACATGTAAAACCCGGTGGAATCGAGCATTGGCTATGGGAGGGGGGTGGGAGGAAAGAAGGGAAAGAACATAAATCATGTAATTATGGAAAATTTTTCTTAATTAATCAATAAAATAAAATTTAAAAAATAAAATTAAAATTAAAAAAACCTAAAAAAAAATGAAAAGATATTCCATAAGCTCAGAGGTGTTCATGTACCTTCTAAATATGAGGAGAGGGACTAGTTCTACCCAATCCGATAACATTTTTTGCTATATCCAGAAAACAATCATAGATAATTAAAAAAAAAAAACCCTTATCTTCTATCTTAGTATCAATACTGTGTATTGGCTCCAAGGCAGAAGAGTGATGAGGTCTAGGCAATGGGTGTTAAGCGATTTGCCCAGGGTCACACAGCTAGGAAATATCTGAGGTCAGATTTTGAACCTAGGACCTCCCATCTCTAGGCCTGGCTTTCAATCCACTAAGCCCCCTAGCTGCCCCTCATAGATAATTTTCAAAGTCCCCTCCCCCCCCTATGTACTTATTAGGAATTGATCACATTTTTTACTTTTAAGAGAATAGGTAGATGTATAAGAATATTTGTAGAGGCCAAACCCAATATATATGAATGTTTATGTGTATATATAAATATAATGCATATTATTATGTGGTAAATACACATATATACTTGTACAATTCATGTATTGGGACATGTGTTATATATATGTGTGTGTATGCCTATAAAATTTAGTAACTGAATGGACCTACTATGTGCAAACTGCTCTGGAAGTAGGAAGACAAAAATTTTAAGTAGTCTCTACCCTCAAAGAGCTTTCATTCTTGGGAGATAGGTATACTTCACTGAACACAGCTATGCAAACACAAGATAAATCATAACGGCAAAGAGCACAATCAAGCATAGAGATCAAGAAAGGTTTCCTGTGGGAAACAGCAGATAAACTCAGTCTTGAAGGAAGATAACATTTAAGAGACAGAATGAACAAAAATGTATTCTAGGCATGACAGACATAGAGGTGGAAAACAATTCTGAGAGTGAAGAATAGCAAATATTGGCAGCCAAATGCATGAAAAATAGAATGAATTAGAAAAAAAAATCTTGAACCAATTTATAAATAATTCTAATCAATGAAACTTATTTACACTTTTCTCAGGAACAGAAGAGAAAATTCCATGAAAGACCACCCCATTTCTCTCACAAAGTATGCATATATATATAAACATATATGCATACTTATAATAATTACACATGCATGTATACTTTGTATGTTGATAAGTTAATTTGTAGATAAGTTCATTTAGTTAATGTTGAGGCAGATAAGTTATATCTACATCTCTATATAGTATGTATCTGTGTGTATGTGTGTGTGTGTGTGTGAGAGAGAGAGAGAGAGGAGAGAGAGAGGAGAGAGAGGAGGCTTAAGGATACATACATTTAGATTGTATCTTGAGTTATATATATATAACGATTTTTATATGTAACGATTTTTCGTGACACTGGACCTAGGCTTCCAATGCCGAGAGAGTGGGACTGTCTCTGTGCATCGACTTTTCCACTTAAATCTCCTTCATGTACAAGTGTTTTTGTGCAAAGCGCACAAAGACAATCGTCATTCTCGGTTACCGAGAGACTACTACTATATATATTCAAAGTTAACTCAAGCTTTGATTGATACCACTTCCCTTGCACTTGTCTGATTTGATATCTGTAAGGAGAAGCACTAAATTCCTCCCAAAGCTTTACTTTTATAGAGGGCAGAAATTAAACTTTTGGCTCATTCCACTTTTCATCTCTAGCTTAGTGTATCTCCTCCCCATCCTTCTTCTAGCTTCCTTTTGTGTGTTGACTTTTCCATTTGATTGTATGCTCCTGAGGCCAAGGACTGTCTTTTCTTTTTCCTACTTGTATCCTCAGGGCTTAGCACAGCCTGGCACAGAGTAGGAACTTAATATGTATACATTGTTTTACCCTTTAAAATCCTGCCCAGCCCATGAAAAATATTAAGTCCTTTGAGGGTAGAGGCTATTTTTATTTATTTTTTTCTGGCATACTAGCATTTAATTAACTTTTGTTGAATGGAAATCAGTTGAATTAATAAAGAAAAAAGTGACATTAATTTATTATAAATTATTGAATTAATTTAATTGAATATTTCTGAATAAATGCAATAATTTTTCCCAAAGTGGTTTCAAGAAAGAGGAAGGTGATAAGCTTAATTTGTAGACTCCAAAATCAATAGAATCTATGTTTTTTTTGAGATTCTGTCACAAACTCATTGGGTATCTCATGCTTAATCAATAAGGGGGTCTAAATATTTTCTCTCATTTCCAACCAAAGAAGCTATTGCCACAGTTGTTGGCATCATATTCTCTAGACCTCCCAAAACCAGTAAGTGAAACTGAATAAGAAGCCACCCGCGAAGACATTGCATTTCTCCAGGCTCCATGTCTCTCCTTATAATTCTATTCCCAGAGAAGCAGTGAAGTCCCAGATCTGATCAATCTTATCCATGAAATAAACTGAATGTTTCTCACAGTGAGAAAAACTCGACTTTGTTAGCATGCCAACACAGTCTGAATTAATCACACTGTCCACAACTTGGAACCATTCTGCTGGTCCGGATTTCACAGCTATTAAAGCCGAAAGGCTCTTGTCTGCTTGGATATGGAGTAGGAACACATCTGGTCTGTGTGACATAATCAATTTGATTGGGAGTCTCTCTGAAACAAATCTGCTGACATTGTCCCTTCTGTTTTTTCTCTATCACCAGTTATCTGTAGATCATCTGACCTTGAAGTAGAGTAAGGAGTCTAAGAATAATAGTGAAAAACAAAGACGGGCTTAGATAGTTGGTTATGAGGTTGTAGTGGTTGTTATTTTAACCTAAAGTTAGTATTTAAGATACATTAGTTCTTGGAGCTGGAAATCAACATCAAGTGACATTTTTTAATTTTTACTTTTGGCTCATATGAATGCAAAATTCAGTAATATATACTAATGCTTCCAATCATGTAAGTTCTGTGAGAGAGCTTTCATCAAAAAAAGAGGAAAACCTGAAAATGTGAGACCACTCTTTCATCCTCAACTAATTTTTTTTTCTATCAAGAGAAAACAAATAAGTGTAAGGTAGATACTGACAATTTAAACATGTGACTCAGCCTCTCAGTGCCTCAGGGCTATTATTGTATTAATATGCATGATTACATATCACACAATATAATATTTTAATCTTATTTATAACACAATGTAATATGCATAATACATAATATAGTAAAATACTATATTATAAAATATCCATAATAAGTGTTATATGCTTTAGTGGTGGGGGTGTCTCCAAGAGGAAATGCCCAAAATGACGAAATCATTGGTCCTGAAAAAAGACACTATAAAGACAAGAAAGTATTTTATGTATGTATTTTTAGTGGCAAAATGGTCTTTTAAGAGGTTTTAATGACATTTTAAAAATGAGTTATTTAAAAGAATGCAAGTAATTTAATATTTTAAAATACATTTAAAGAATTAAAACATTTCCAGAATTATTTTTATAGGATCATTTTATTTAGTGTTTATATCTAGAAGAGATCTGAAATAACCTAATCCAGCCCCTACTTTTCTATGGATGAATAAACTAAAATGCAGAAAATCCATGTTTCTAATATGAAGTCATACAGTCATACAGTAGAAACATAGGACTCAAACTCCTTTCTTTTGACTCAAAATTCATTGCTTTCCTTTTTATCTCTCTTGGGCTACAGAAATGTATTACATAGTACTGTAATAAGTTCTATTGCTTGTACATAAACATAACAAGATTCAATCAGTTTATTTGTTAAGACATGTATTGATATACATCTATTTAAAATAATAATATCATAAATAATTTTCCTTTCTCACTTTGGATAATATGATAGCTCAGATAACTCAGACTTGGAATAATAAGGACCCTATTACATACAAATTAAAAATAAACATGTCTAAAGATAGCAGTCATGTATAAAAAAACAGAGATTGTGAGATGTTCAATGATAGTAAAGTATTGAGGGCCTTATTTTAATATTTTAGATGTCTGTTTCCTCATCTATACTGCTAGAAGATTGGATCAGCTAACTTTGGAGGACCCTTCTTGGTATTAACTTTATGACCCTGTAATACTAAACCTATAATTCTTTTATATCTATTAGCAAATGACATTTAAGATGTGTAACCTTGGACAAGTCACTTAACTCTTTTTGCCTTAGTTTCCTCATTGGTAAAAATGAACTGGAAAAAGAAATAGTAAACCACTCCAGTGTCTTTGCCAAGAAAATCTTAAATGGAGTCATGAAAAGTCAGACATGACTGAGCAACAACATCTATCTATCTATCTATCTATCTATCTATCTATCTATCTATCTATCTATCTATTACTTATCTTTCCCATCCTTTTGTTATTGGAAATAAAATTCACCTTAGAGATAATATTTAGGCTACTAACATCACTACCCACCTGGTTCCTGTAGATCACTTTTTCTGTTAAGCAATCTATGCTATCTCTCAGACCTATAAAATAGAAATTATTCCTTTTTAAACTTATAATGTTCCTCTTTGCCTTTACTTTTTTTGATACCATTAAAGACTTCTTCTCTCTTCTTGGATATCCTCTTTGCCTTTGTCAACTGCATATTCCATTCAAGCTGTTCTACTATCTGGTTGCCAATATTGATTAAACTTCCTTCTCTTTCTGCACTTAAAAATGTCATTCTCAGGACTCAAATTTATTGACTCTTCATTTCTACCTCTTAGAATCTTTAACAACCTTTAAGATTCAACTCATGTCACCTCCATGAAGCTTTGCAAATCAACAAACAATTCCTAAATATCATGTATAGAATATAGTGTGTTGGGTGCTTGGCATACAAAGAAAAAAAGGAATAGTGTGCTCTTGAGTGTGCCCTCAAGTACATTATATTTCCACCCCATCGATCCTCAGTTGTTAGTGCTCTCTTTCCTCAAGTTATCATATATTTTATTCATTTTTGCATATGATTTTACACACATATATATCTCTCATTATAATATCTGCTCTTTTAGGAAAACAATTGATTCACTTTTGGCTATACACTTTTAATATCTAGTACAGTGTCTTGCATATACTAAGTCCTTCTTTTTCCCCCATTCAGTTTAATGTAAGGAGTTAGCATTTATTGGAGAAATAAAGTGTGACTGGACAAAAAGTTTATATGATAAAGTAGAGTAGATTAATATCCTTTGGCTTAGAAATTGGTTAGGCCTTTTTACAAAGAGATTAATCAATCCATCAATCAACTTTATTAAATGCCTGCTATGTGCCAGGTTTATAGTAGGATCAAAGTTTCATCAAAGCTAGAAAGAACATTTTTTATACATGCAGACATTTTTATATGAATGCTTTCTCTAGAAGGAAATAACTGGAAATATAGTGATGAGGAAATAGTTTGCCATATTATGATATGTACACGGAATGGAATATTATTATATCATGAGAAATGACAAACCAAAAATGGGAATATGTGACATAGAAACATAGGAAGATTTTAAAGAATTGATTAATAATGAAATAACCAGCACTAGGAAATACTATGTACAATGATATACATTATAAGAAGAATTACAATGAATATGATTCAATCATAATGATGGAACTTGATCTGGAAAAAAAAAAGGTACGGTAATGTATTTCCCTTTCTTATTTGCAGATGTGGAGAGATATGTATGCAGAACACGAAATGAATGTAAAGCTTGGTTGATTTAATGGGTAATTTTGCTGAATGGTTTCCTTTTCTTAACATTACTAGGTTACTAGGGTAGGGAAAAGAGAAAGGACATTAGAGAAGAAGGTGATATAAAAAGAAAGATGTCAAAAAGGAAATGTATATATGTATGTATTTATATGTTACGTATATATGTGTCATCATAATGCATTATTATATGACTTTGGTCATAATATTGTCTGAATAAAATCACTTGAAATCTATTTAACATCACATTTTGTTTATAAAATGTCCAAGCTTAACAGATACTGCCATTCAATACTATGTGCTTTAAAAAGAGTAGTGATTTTTTTTTAATGGTTGTTTGTTATTTTTTGGCTGCAAAGAACATTTAAAGTACCCAAACTACTAAGGTAGACCTAGTAAAAATTTTAGAAGGCTCATCTTTAATGAACAGATGAACATTATTATTAATGAGCATATCATTTGTTTTTATTGATATCCTAAAGGCTTTAAAGGAATATAGTCTTAGGATGTAGTTTTCCCTGATCAAATTTAAAGCATGAGATGCCTTTAAGAAATCCTTTATTTAGACCCTAAAGACTAATTTCATCTTTTTTTTGTGGTCATTGTTAGTCGTGTTAGTCAAGTCTGACTCTCTGTGACCCTTTATCTAATCCCCCCAAATTATAAGCTTGAATTAACGGTGGACTGAACTGTTTTGTGATAAATAAATTGATCAATATAACACAAAAATATTCAGTTAGAGTAGGTTCTATTTTTCCCTTACTATTTGAACAGATTCTCTTGAGGAAGTTTGTTTTGTAATGAACTATGACTATCAATGAAAAATGAAATTCTATCAGACAAGGCAAGGAAGCATTTCATAGACAACACTAAGAAAGAGAGGGAGAAGAGAAGAATCTCTTAACACTAAGCATTATGAATTTATTATCCTCTTAGAGTAATGGCATCATCATAAGCAAATTCATTTTACAATTGGGACATAATAATAGATGTGTAGTTGTTAGATATGACACAGAGAGACCCAGAAGTTGACATTTGTTTGTCATTTATTATAAAGGAAATACAGGCTTTGGAGAACATGAATCTAACATAAGTTGACCTCAGAATTCTACAGATGGTGTTGCTATAGTGCAGATGTTCATACTGACTTTGCAGCTTATTACATAATGTACCAATGGGAAAAATATTCATTTCAACAGTATGTGGCCAATGTTATTCACCATAAAATTCTGTCAGATCCCCACCAAGTCCCTGAAATTTGCCCTTATTTATGCATTAAAGGATTGACATAAAGCTCTAAGGGGATATTACCATTTACAGTTTTTCAGGGTTTTTTTTTAAGGGGAACCTACAGAACTAAGGGTAGCCCATCTTTATAAATTTAAGAAAGTGTGACCTTGACCAAATGAGGCAAACAACATAAAATTGACAAGTTCAAAGCATATCATCATACTCTGGGGTCTCTGAGTGTATATGTGGAGGAATAGGGCAGAGTTCAGGATCATAGTGGTGGAGAAATAATTTTAACTTTTGGGCATCTATCTCTGGGAAGGCCCAAAGGAATTGCTCATAGAAGAGGAAAAATGTTTAGGCTAAATGGAATAGTCAGGAACATCACGGTAACCTGTTAATATGCTTGTTGGATCTCTGGATTGGTTTTAAAACACAAAAAAGATATGAAGAAAGACTTGGATTCTGTAGCAAAAATTAAAATAAAATGTTTTTGGTAAATATGAGTTTATAATGATATATTAATGGTATTTATGGAGAGGCAGCACAGTGTGCTGGTGTGATACTCCCTTCTGGAGTCTTGGTTTCCCAATCTGTACAATGTGACTGTATGAGGTGTACAGGATATTCAAGGAAGACCAGTAACCATGGCATGAAGGGTCTGACAAGCCCTTTTCAGGGCTTCTTTCCTTCTTTGGTATCCAGCTGCCACTTAACTCTCACTTGTGGCTCCAGAAAGTTATGGCTTTCATAGTAGCCACACTCCTGTAAAACATCTTGGCAGGCAGACTGAAACAGGTTGAAAGTAATTGACAGTCCTCAGACAATGAGTTAGGAGGGCATGGACATCAAGCTTGTGAAGACTTCCAGCAGAAGGAGTGTATAAGAACAATCTGTACCAATGTCCATGAAGGTGGAAGAAGTAGACACTGCAACAGCACTTAGAGCTTTATCAATATTGAAGATACCAAGTCTGTTCACTGTATCCCAAGCTATTGCCAGCCATCTTGACTTTTGTCATGCCCCTGAACTTTGATATTTCTGGAAAAGAGTGAGTGTGAGGGCTTTGTGCAACTCTGCCTCACTTAAATCCAATTTGTGTGTGTCAAAAGACATCACCAGTGAAGCCTTGTTGGTATTCTTCAAATATGAAGGACAACAACCAACCAACAATGTGGATGATAATACTTTTTCTACTTGCCTCACTGATTTGCTGTAAGAAAAGCAGCTATAACAGAACTATAGAAACACTGAGGTTGAAGGGACATCAGAGGTCACTGTAGGAGAACTTTGAACCAAGTCTCAATGATGATGACTCAAGGATTATTATTTAGATATTCATTATTTTTTTTATTCTATATTAGGTATTATCTGATCACCAGAAGTCCTTTCAACTCAAGATTCTGTGGGAAAAAATTATAGGCCTGTGAGGTAAGAGGTACAAATCTTATAATCCACATTATACAAATGAGGAAACTGAAACTCAGAAAGGAGAATATAGTCATTCTAGTTTTATAGCTAGTGAAGTGCCCTTTAGATTGAACAATTAAAAGCCTTTATTTTACACTGATTTTGTATAGTTTAATACTAAATATTTGGGAAAAGAGAAAGAGTAGAAGATATGATTTCTACTTCTACCAGAATACACCTCAATTTTTCATTTTACTTTCTATTCTTTGGAAACTTCCCCTGAAAATTCTTCTCAAACTACTTTGGGTAATGTGGGTTTACCCTTTTCTACTATTTGCTCCACCTCTCCCCAGTTCTAGAAATATGAACAATGATCAAATCAACTGTCCTCATTTCTGGATGGAGCTCGACAATCTACTTCAATATGACTTTACTCACATCCCTTTGCCCAAGTTTCTCTCTCTGGTTACTGCAAACATATTATTTCTTCTTGATGGCACACACTATCTTTGTTTTCCTATTTCTATCCTCAGAATTTAGCAAAATTCTTGGCACATAGTAAGTATTCAGTAAATGCTTTAAAATGAATTTTTCTTTCATTATTTGCCTTCGAAGAACTAATCAACCAATAGAAGAGACATAAAAATATTCTTGAATAGAAAACAATGCAGGATACTATATATTAACTGCAAGTATAAAATAGCGGGGAAAGCAGATTATAAGTATAATAAGAGCTCAAAGAAGATTTTTATGGATGATATGGGACTTGCATTGGTCTTGAAAGAACTGGCAGAATTTAGATAAGTAAATATGAAATGGAAGGGCATTTAATGAGAACAAGAAGATAAAGGAAGTCTTAGAGCCAGAAATTAACATGACTTATAATTGGGACAGTAATAAATCAAACTGATTAGTAAAACCTTTGTTATGGAATGAGACCCTGAATAATGGACAGTTTAGTTAATATAATGACTATATATTGTTAGTGATTGTTATTTATATATTCCTCCTGTTTAGTATGGTGTTTGGCTCACAGTAAACACTTAATAAATGCTTATTTATTCAATTTGAAACATATAATCTTTTTTTAACTTCCTTTATGTACCCATCATGTTCTGATTTGTATCACAGGTATTTGAATATATGTCTTAATTTTTTATTAGATTATAAACTTCTTGAGAAAAGGGAACATATTTTGTTCTTGAATCTCCCTCAGAAAGGCAACTAGATAGTGCAATTGATAGATTACTGGGCCTAGAATCAGAAAAACCCGCGCTCAAATGTGGCCTTAGACACTAACAGTTTGATCCTGGGAAATTCACTTATTCTTTGTTTGCCTCAGTTTCCTCAACTGTAAAATAGAAATATTAATAGTACCTTCTTCCTGGGGTTGCTGAGAGGATCAAATGAGATATTTGTAAAGAGCTGAACATATAGTAGATACTTAATAAATGCTTGTTTCTTTCCTTTCTTCCCTTCTCCCTCCCTTTTTTTTCTGTGTACTTAGGTCAGCACCTCACTTCACAGCTAACATTTTTTCTGGTTGTTTAATTTTATTTGTGTGTGTATGGTGTATTTTGCTTCTTCTTAGACTCTGTATTTTTTCCCATTGTATTTTAACTGTTTTGAGTCACAGCATGACTCCCTCCAAGCTAATAGTTAACAAAGTCTGGGCTTGAACTCAGGTCTTTGAATCAAGTGGTTTTTTGACTATGTTCGGTTATTAATTGTATTTTACCAATACAATCATGAATAAGGATTCTTTACATCTGTATAAAGCTTGGCCAATTTTAGTGGTTACTTTAGCAACCATTTAATGCTTTTTAAAATTAATTGAGATATGATTAGACAAAGCAGCCTATAGTTTCATCTGAATATAAATGTATGCACATGTTCCAATGGGTTCTATCAATCATTTATCACTAGCAGCGATGAACACTTCTGTAGAGCTATGTTGAAAAATGTATAGCTGGAATTTAATACTAATAACCTCATCTGATTCCAAGAGAACTTTGTCCATTTCAAATCAGTTTCACAAGCTTGAAAAGAAAAGGTGATCCTGAGTGAAAGGGTGGGAGTAGAATGATAAATACAAATGCAGTCTCTCAGTGGTAATAAATACACCTTAACAGAGACCCCCCAATTCACAAGAAACTTAGAACTTTTCTTTAAATGTCATACAAGACTTATCAAAGCATGTGGGACATTTCAACTGACCTAAAATGACAAAGATTACATTTGAAGAGCATTTCAGTTCGGAACAAAAAATTCCAACTGATGATCCTGCAATGAAAGCAGAGTCCAAAAGCGGAATGCTGGATTTTGCAAATACATTTTTAACAGAAATTTAACAATATAAACAGCAGGCAACTCTCTTTCCTCTCCCTCCATCTGCTATCCCTAATGTAAACATACACTGGCACTAAATGAAAACTTGCGAATTCTCTTGTACATGTTAGAAGGGCAGCTAAGTGGCACAGGTCAGGAGTCTGGATGAATCATCTCTCCTAAGTTCAAATCTGACCTCAGATACTTATTAGCTTTGTGTGTGAGCCCAGGCAAGTCACTTAACTCTGTTTGCCCTCATCTGTAAAATTAACTGGCAGAGGAAATGGCAAACCACTCCAGTATCTTTGCCAAGAAAACCCTAGCTAGGGTCACAAAGAATTGGACATAACTGAAATAATTGAACAATAATAATAATGCATCAGACTAAAGGCTTGAATGTAACAACCTCTCTTGCCAGGGAATAGACCAAAATTACCAAAAAAAATTTGCCAGAATTGAATTGTATTGCAAAATGTCATGTGATTCTATTTTGAATATAGAATCTTCCTTTTCAGAAATGCCAGTTATGATGAGTCAAAGCCTTTAATACAATGGCCCATTTCTAGCTCTAGAATGGGAAGAAAACACATACATCAGAGTCTAACATTGACATTTTACAAATGTAGAGAGGAATCTTGGAGAATTCAAATGATTTGCTCATGGTTTTTTGCCAAGTTAATGAGCAACAGAGATGGGATTTGAAATCAAGTTTGCTTAACTCCAAGCCTAGTATGCTTTCTATTCCCCCTCATTGTCTATCATTCAGACAAACAATATCTACTCTGTATTCAAAATAGCTGTCATATAACACACATTTAATAATGTCAATTTTTATTGAGTGCCTCCTGAGGGTTTAAGATAGATATAATAGGAAACATGGAAAATATCATTCTGTTTGTATAAAATTTTAGCACTTTAGAGATAAATTAGATCTTTCATTTTTATGGATGATGAAATGGATCAGAGAGGCTAAATGATCTGTGCAGGATTATGCAGGTATTAGGTGGGAGTGAAGACACAAATCCTTGTTTCCTATTTCCAGAGACAATACTTGTCCTACTATTATTGAAGATAAATGATTAGATACCTACTGTTAAACTCCTTATTTTTTGAACAAAAGACTTTAGTCAACAAAATCATGGACACAGACTCTTTGCTTTATTGTTTGTTAAATATTATATAACTGTTTTAGAAAAAAGGATTATTCACTTCTGTTGAAACTTCTGAGAATAGCTCTGATAAGAACCTGAGTCATTTACATCTATTTTATACTCATTTCCCTTTCATCACAACTTTGCTTTTTGCTATACAATAAATCTTTTGTATTTTAGAGTCAACATCATGGGTTGATATGGTCTGTAAGCATCTTCAGAAAACGGAGCTAAAACAAATAGTACTAACTTCAAAGATCAGCAAATAACACCCAGAAAAATGGAAGCCTGATTTCTTCACTTGCTATTACAATCTTTCTATCTGTCTGTAAAAACTGATAAGAATAAATTCCATCAAGGTATGCTAATGGAGGGTCAGAATAATGATTTAAACTGTATGAGAAAGATAATTAACAGAATTCCAAATTTCAAACAGTATATCAATTTCAGGATACTACTACTAGAAATTAATATTTGGATATGTACTTAATTATTATTCCGCAAGTAAGTCTATAGCTACTCTGATTTCCTTAGTAACGTGATGGGTTATATAGATGCCTTATAGTTATGACCCAGCTTTACTTTCCTTCCCTCTGCCTTAGTTAACACTTGATACTTTATAGTTATTTGGATGACAGTTGTGAAGAAAACCTACACTTGCCCCATCTTGTTACCCATATGGGAATATTTATGATTTTGTCATAGAATTGAGTAGGTGGTTTTCTACAGGCATAGGACAAATTCAGAAATGCTGACCCACAGGTAGTTTTGTGAACTGGACTGGAAGAGGTAATATTCTGATCATCTAATGAATGAACAAAAATTAATATAAATGCACTAATTAAGTGTTCATTATGTCGTAAGAACTATAAAAAATTATTACAATCTCTATTCTCATCTGAAGGGTTCAACTGGTCTTTGGGTCTGTCATGTGAAACTCTTGAGCCATGAAGATTTATCTTTTGTATGTTTATCAAAAGAATGAAAGATATTTTGAATACAATCTCATGAACTTTATGGAATTCTTTTCCTAATGAGAACTTCAGCTTCCACGAATGTTTAAATTATTGACTCTTGAACAAAGACCCATGTGGACAAGTCCTTTTTGGATTTGGGGGAAATTTTTGTGAGGAGGTTGGGAAGTAAAAGATGACGAGTGAATGAGTTGTAAATTACTACAGTAATTACACAACTTTGAACTCACCATAATAAATTGTGGATAATTGTTTGAATGCTCACCACAGTATCAACAAAGCAATACTAATGGGCACAATAAATCTTAAACTGGAAAGCTCAGGTATTTAAAACAAGCAACAGAACAACCAAAGAAAATATTTAAAATGAGCATGGCTACATGAATCAAGTTTGCTTCAGGTAAAACATTATTTGTGTGTTTGGAATATGCCAGCGGGTTTTGTTAAGTTCTGAAACACTTATTTCAGGTTATAAGTAGTGAGGCAAAACAACAGTAAGGTATGACAATTAGGAAGAAAGAAAAGTTCTGAGAGCATTCATTCAGTAATAGAAAAAAGAGAGGAGTATTAGATTACTTGGATGTCTAAATGAGATAGTAAGGAAAAGTGTAATTTGAAAATATTTGGGTCTTGGTTTAAAATACTTCATGCAAAAACTATTGTAATATCTTTTGCAAAATCTTTTAAGGATGCAACCCTATTAAAAAGTTAATGAGATGATAGCTTAGGATTAAAAGGAATCAAAACTCTAGTTTGCCCTGCTAGATTCTCTAAGTTGTAGTCAGTCTTGATTGTAAGCACTTCTTGCAAAGATCATAATGACAACTTTAATTAATTCTTTCAATGAAAAAAAAATTGAAAAAATTAACAAGAGCCAAGTAAATAAGACTAAACTAGAACCTTCTGAATCCCCTTTCTAGGTTATACTTAGGCAAATGCTGAAATCTTGGAAGCTGTTTGCTTAATTGGTTCCACTGCTACTATTTAGCAAAATAAAATATATAATTGATACAGCCATTGACTTTTTTGAAAGACAGTTTCATAGTTAATGTTGTGACCAGATGCTTCATTCCATTAAAATTACCATAATGGCTAAAATTCTTTTAAAAAGATGTTTGTATTTGTGGCCTCTATTTTTTCATCTCTACACTCTCCTCATCCTCTTGGATTCTGATTTCCTATTTGGAAACTATTTTCTACTCAAAACATCCTCTTTGACTTCTTGACTGAACTTTTTCAAACAAATAATCATGCCCTCTTATTTGATATTCTCCCCTTCCTTTGCTTTAGAGACACAATATGATCCTGTTTCTGCTCTTATTTCTCTAACATCTCATCTTCTTTGATAGCTCATAATGTAAGAGTTGCTTGAACATATGTCCTTGGCCCACTTCTTTTCTCTCTTTACAATCTCTTCCTTGATAACCTCATTCACTCCAATGGCCTCACCTACCACCTAATGCAGTGGATCTTTGGCCTGACCTCTTTTCTGAGATTCAAATCCAATCCCTCCAGATTCCGGAATGTCTTCCAAGTAAACTTATAGTGCCCCCTAATAAAGCTTATTATTTTTCCTTTTCCTTATGACCTGCTCTCTTTCCCATCTCTCCACTCTACTAGTAAAGGGAAACTACTATTATAAGCCATTTTGAAATCAACAGTTATAATTTCAACCATTTCCCTCATCACAAGATATACTTTTGATGGGAAATCTGGCACAGATTACCAAGTGGAGTTTGCAGTTGGCAGGAGTAGATGCTCTTTAAAAAAATTAAAAAGTCTTTTCTATTCATGACACTGAAAATTTTAGAGAAAATAAGGGAAATGCCTTTTGCTAACTCAATCATTTTCTGTTGACAATAGTATACCCTTTGGGAAAAGATGTGTATTGGTGTAGGTTTTTTTCCCTGTTAAGTCTCATACTGTGGCTCAAAGGCTTATTTTCTTACCTTACCCTTTGCACTCAATGATCCTGATTTCCCCATTCACTCTCTAGTGATTGCTGGTTGTTCACTCCATTGAGCTAGAGCTGTGTGCAACAGAGGTGGTGATGGAAAGAACCTAGTTGGCCCTAGCTCTCCACATGCTGGTTTTTTTTCTTGGCTTCCATCTAGAATTACAAATATAAGGAGTAGAATTCATAGTAAGAGCCAAGGGTCAAACCCAGGACACTAGAGTTACAGCTTAATATACCCTCTGTTTTGTCTTCTCCATCACTCCTTCATCTCTATGGTCAACTGGTCTCTCAAAGGTTCCAGTAGCAAATAATATATTCTTTAAAATATTTAAATCACTGCCTACTTCATGATACATGAAAGACTATGTGAATCTTTAATTCTTTAATGAGGGAGATAGGAAGCAGAAAGAATCTCCTAACATATTGTATCATTTGTATATACTCAAAGAGAGTGGCAAACAGTTTCAAGCACTGAGGATAAGTAAAACCAGTTGTGGAGCAATAGAAAGGAACTTTGAATTTGGAGGCAGAAGATCTGATTTCAAGTTCTACCTCTAATATCTGCTACCAGAATAACTGTAGGCAAATCATTTTAGTCCCTTGGTCTTGGTTTTCTCATCCTTACAAGATAAAGGTTTGTTTAAATGATATCCAGTCTTTTCAAGCGTGAAGTCTATGGAACTGTGAGGTTAAATTAGGCAGAGGAAAATGTTTATACTTACAGGAAAGATAGCCCTGAATTGCTACAATCCAAGTAAACTCTTCCAAGAGACAAATCAGGAAGTCACTGAAGTTACTGAGACAGCCCTACTGACTCTGTTATTTCAACTGGGACTAATAATAGCACATTGCACATAGCAGGTGCTCAATAAATATTTTGTTGGTGTTGAGTTGTTGATTAATTACAGAAAATTGTCATCAAGTCCTAAGATGCCATAAAACAGTGCATTTACATATCCTCCCTATCATGGCTCTAAACTTACAAGTCCAAATAACTTTAGGCTCAAGGAGCTGAGGGGCCCTGAGGGATCAACATACATGCCACAGGTGCATTTTTGGTGCTCTATTGGTTTTGCTCATTTAAAAAGGGAAAACTGTAAGGAGTTATTAGAGCTCTTTAAAACTGTGTATTTACATTTGGGGGTTCTCTGAATGAAGAGCATCTATAGAAGAGTATAAATATGTCAGGAAAGCAGTTGTGAAGTCTTTCAATAATCTTAAGTTATTTTCTAGAAGCTGAAAAGTGATTGCAGCAATGATGATTGTTGTTTGAACAGTTTTTTTTAAAACAGATAATAATAGCTGTATTTCTAATGTCATGACAAAAATCAGTCAATAACATGAAACCATGAATTTTATAAAGTAAAATATGATCATACTGTATTAATTTCTAACACCTCCTTATTAAAAGGAAAATTTCTAAACCTGATAGGAAGGATGACAGAGGATGCCTTAGAAAAGACAGATCCTTGAATGAGGACCCCAGTGAAATTTTGATTCATATTCTGAGTTCTAGCTTTCCTGTTGGGTCATGCTTGTAGACTGCTTTACAATTACAATTACAATTTTTTAAATTAGTTGTGTGGTGAAGTCTATCTTTAAATAGAAAAGAATTTTGAACTGGGACAACCACCTCCAGCTCATGCATTCCTCGGCAGGATTTGAAAAATATGCTTATCATTTACTTTGCTTTGACTTATAAGAGATCCATCGGATCAAGAACTGGAAGATACCTCAAAGACCATTTAGTCCAATTCCCTCTTTTACAAAATGAACAGAGACCCAGGGAATTAAAGTAATTTATTCAAGTTCACACATGTAGGGATTTGAATCCAAGTTTTCTGACTGAAGATCCAGATTTCTTTTTTGCAGAACCAGACACTGGGGGAATTTTTTCAGGGATAAAAATCAAGTGTTTATTTTAGCTTTCTGGTGCTATTTCATAATCTCCATTTTTTATCTTAGGTAATGAGTATATGTTAGAAACATTTGTTGAATATGTCAATAATGCCATGATTTTTCTGTCTTATGGATTCAAGGCACATATATAGAGGCTGAATATATTTATGTAGGAGAAATCTGCTCTATCCTCTAAAAAAGGTTTCAGGAGGAATTACACAAACTAGTTAAGGGAAATGTAAGTAAGAACAAATTTAGATTAATTTCTTAAGCAGGATACTGTAACATCTATATGATGATGTCAATGATTTTATTCCACTCTAAATATGTGTTATCATATTCTCTTGACACCAGTTACATTTTATTTTATCTCATTCATCATTGCTTGCTTGTTGTGGCTTCTGAAAGTCACACAATCCTTTGTTCATTTACATCAACACAAATAATTTGGATCCAGATTTTGTATTTCTAGATTGGAAAATTATTCTTCAGGGTGAAGAAAAGAGATGGATAGAACAGATGTTTTGGCCTGACCTTTCCTAGAAGAGTCTTGTGGAGTTCTTTCACTTATGTTCAACATAATCCTTTTGCTAGCCCAAGCATGTGGCATGACCAAACTCTAATTTTACTTCATATGTTCCATGAATAACACCAGAACACAATTTATCAATGACTGAGGAACATTACTTTATGAAAATTTAAAAAATAAAGGTGGCACTTTTCAGTCAACACTGATATTATTGAAAAGACATACCCCAATGGAATTAAAAAAAAAAACAAATGAACTATAATACATAATGTGGAAATATATAATGTTCAATGGATGGCAATGTATTCTTTGGGTGAATAAAGGCCAAAAATGTTTTGGTGATAGCATGATAATAAAATAAGAGATGCTTTTATGTCAGCAGAAGGAAAACTGGGTGTTTTTCTTATGTAAATGTGGGTAAGTTTCCATATATACATATGCATATATTCACATATATATATATGGATGTGGTAGGAATTATTTAATGAAGTTTAGAAAAACTTGAGTATGGAGTAATAATGTTCATGAAATGCATAGTTATATGATATTATAAGCTATCACTGAAGCAGAAACATTTACTTAATTAGCACTAGAAGCTGATAATTGAACAAAAGTAAAAATTCAAGAATACATTCATTTTTCTTCTACTATTCTTACAATTTCCCCATCATTGTCCCTTTTAAATGCCTGTTTGTGCATTTAATGCATTTAAATGCAATTTTTAAGATGTCCTTTTTAAACACCTAAATCGCTTTGGTGTGGTGGTAGCCCTGTGCTTTTAAAGGTTATTTTAGTGGAGTAAAAACTATGGTAGGTCCCATCAGGCTGGGAAGTCTTAAAATAGGAGTTGGGAGAACCAGACTCGTTAACCTCAGAGAAACTCATTACTAGAAGATTGCTCAGCTGGTGAAGTTTTTGTTTGTTTGTTTTCAGCCACAATTCATGAAGAACCATTTGCTGAGTTTAGAGTCATTCTGACTTACACCGGAGAACTGAACTTAAATGACATATTGGAGTGAATGTTTTTAATCATAACAAATGTGCTTGTTTGGGAAATTGTTTCCTTGAAGTTATAAATTCAACTCAACATTTAGTAATTGATATATAGATAGATATAGATAGATATAGCTCTAGGCAGTGGGGATAAGGAGTTGAAGAATATGATAGGCTGGTCCTTGCCATTACAGGGCAATTTAATAAGAGGGCTTGTGCACAGGTAAGTATGATACAAAATAGAGTAATATGACTAAAGCTGATTGAAAATAAACTATAACCAATTTGAAGAAGGCAAGAGCACTCTTAGATGGTGGGGAATATATGGGGAATTCTAGCAAGATGTAGAGAAGATCTTACCCAAACTAAAGCTTTGAAGAAAAAGCATCTTTCAAAAGGGGCAGATGAGACAGGAGAATGTTTCAAGTATAGAGGTTGGCCTGTAAATGCATAGACATAGAGGAGGGGAAGAAAAATTTAATAGTTCAGTTTGACGAGAGCTGAGAATGTTTGAATGAGACTAGATTTAAATAAGATTGGAATAATAGGCTAGAGTAAGATTTTGGAGGCTTATAAACATTAGAATATGAGCTTACATATTATCCTGGAGAGGATGAGTATATACTTTCAGAGTCATAATTAGAGCAAGGGAATAAAAGACTTGTCTCATGGCCTTGAATTTGGTTAACTAATTTTGGTTTTCTTTTGGCTCAGTTTGTCTCATATTACAAGTGAGGGGATTGGATGAATTGATCTGTTGGGTTTTTTGAATGCTAAAATTCTTTAATTTCTAGTAATTACTTTAACAAAAATAAATTTCCAGAGGAATTGTATCTTTAAAATAACTCTTTATGGAGCAATTTCTAGTTATTTGTATTGTAATTGATTTTTAAAGGAAAAAAAAACAAAATGCAATTTCCAAGATGCTTCATTTAGCAAATATTCAAGGCTCATTTATATTCTTATTATTTATGGAGGCAATATGGTGTGGTGGAAATTGTAATAACTCAGAGCAAAGATATTTGAATTCTAGATACAGTTTTATTATTTTCAATCTCTATCCAAGTAATATAATTTGACATTCAAATACTTAATCTTCAAACTATTGATTATTGGATCTGTGTCTCCCCCATCCTATGAGTTTGTTGTATCAAGTGAAATAATGCATTTGAAAATTATAAAGGGCTCTACTAATGTATGTTTGGGGGATGGGATGACATGGATCCTTTAGTGTTCATGATAGTATGATAAGAGACTATTTTCCATTGAACTCCATCGCTTCTGATTTAGCATGAAGAACATTGACCTATGCTGACACCCTGATGGTTGGTTATTTTCATATTGTTAAACTCTCCACACATGCTCAAAATACCTGCAGGGGGTATGGAGTGTTAGGAATGGTTCACATCTGTATATGTCTTCAGAACCACCAATCTACTTTTATGGGATTCTTTTAAAACAAAGAATGATCTTTGTTAGACTCTGGGGGGCCCTTGCTAGCAGAGTGAAGAGTACTTATTGGCCATAAAGTTGTGTTGAAACTGATCATACTTAATATTCCATGAGAGGAATTAAAATTTCGTGTTTAATATTGAATAAAGTTAAAGCTACATGACACAGCTCAAAGAAAATATCAAGAGAAAAATGTATGCACAGTTCATGTTGGCACTTTTGAAAGACCCACTGAGTAGCTAATAGCCTTAAGTGTACTTCTAGTAATATAAAATGTTATGTGAATATGAATTATCATAATCATGATCACCATCATCATTATTGATAAAATGAGATCTGTCTATTCTTGAGTATAGTCAGACATAATACAGTATGTATTTCTAGTTACTAAACAATTATTAGGCTTCATACAAGAGTGAATATAATTCTCAAAGTGTTCATGACTTCAGTGAATTTAGGGAAGAGTGGGTATTGCATCATTGAAATAAATTCTGTAACCCAAAGCAGAGAAGGCAAATTCTCATGATGCTGAGTCATTGAGTAAAGTTTCCAAGGTTGTCAGGCCACTTCTGAACTCTTGCTGGCTATAAAAATTATAGTTTGCTCCACAGTTCACTGAGTACTTTGGCTTGTGCTAGTGCCAAACTCTGTGGTGGTGTTTTCTCTACCTTTTATCATTATTCTTCCTAGCGGCAGGTTTTCGTCTTTTCTTTTCAATCAGCAATGGAATGATCAGGCACAAAGATGGCTCATGAACTCACAACAGGAGCAGAAGTAAGAAAAAAATACTTTAATATTTCCATGGATTGAAAACATTATGAATCTTTCCTGAATCTTCCACTTCCTGCATTATTCTTCTGAAATTACATCTGTATTTATTTGACTGTGGCAATGTTGTATCCCAAGAGACCAAAAGTTCCTCGAGTTCAAGGACTCTTTAAGGGTTTTTTAGTTTTTATTTTCCTTTTTGTATTTTTAATACCAGTATTTCATACAATCCCTTGCATAACTTTAACCCCAAAGTGAATTAAATTGAATTGAATTCTGGTGACTTATTCCTGTTGCAGAAATTACAGTCCATCAATGAAATCTCATCATGTATTATTCTTGCCTCTATCTTTCCCCAAATTCTCCAGAGATGATCTATTCATTATGCTTAAGTCTTTGCTTTTGTACTTTGAATATGAAATAGATATGAGTGCAATATTTGAGCTCAATATATAGTCATAAACATACTTGATGATTTTTTTTTGAAAAATTTGTTTAATTAGTCAATTCAGAATATATTTCCTTGGTTACAAGAATCATGTTCTTTCCCTCTCCTCTCCCCAACCCCTCCCATAGCCAATACACAATTTCACTGGGTTTTACATGTGTCCTTGATCAAAGCCTATTTCCTTATTATTGATGTTTGCACTAGGGTAATTGTTTAGAGTCTACATCCCCAATAATATCTCCCTTGACCCATATGATCAAGCAGTTGTTTTTCTTTTGTATTTCTACTAACAGTTTTTCCTCTGAATGTGGATAGTGTTCTTTCTCATAAATGCCTCTGAATTGTTCTGGATCATTGCACTGCTACTAATAGAGAAGTCTATTACATTCGATTGTACCACAGTGTATCAGTCTCTCTGTATAATGTTCTCCTGGTTCTTCTCCTCTCACTCTGCATCAATTCCTGGAGGTCATTCTAGTTCACACAGAATCGTTTCTGTGGCTGAGTATAATGTTCTCCTGGTTCTACTCATTTATTATTCTTTATCTCATAAAGTTCTTTCTGGCTTTTAAAAAAATCAGTTTGGGGGCAACTAGGTGGCTCAGTGGATTGAGAACCAGGCCTCGAGACAGGAGATCCTGGGTTCAAATCTGGTCTCAGATACTTCCTAGCTTTGGGATGCTGGGCAAGTCATTTAACCTCCATTGCCTATCCCTTACCTCTCTTCTACATTAGATACAATACTTAGTACTGACTCTAACATAGAAGGTAAGGGTTTAAAAAAATCAGTTTGTTCATCATTTTTCATGATGCAGTAGTATACCATCACAATCATAAACCACATATATATCTAAAGTATTTAGTGAACATTGTCAAGTTTATAAGAATAAGAGTCATCCTCTAATTGATACATGGGCAAAAGATATGGACAGGCATTTTTCAAATGGAGAAATCAAATCTATATATAGGTATATGAAAAATTGTTTCAAATTACTACTGCTTACAGAATGTAAAACAAAACAATTCTGAAATTTTACTTCACTACACTGGCTAAAATGGCAAAAAGGAAAAGTGACATAGGTTGGAGGAGATATGGAAAAATGGAGACATTAATGCATTGTTGGTGGAACTGTGAACTGATCCAACCATTTTTGAGAGGAATTTGGAATTATACCCAGAGAGTTATAAAACTGGTTATACTCAGTTCCAGAAATACCAATATTTTCCAAAGGAGATTAGAGAATAAGAAAAAAGAAACTATGTGTTCCAAAATACTTATAGAAGCTTCCTTTGTGATAGCAAAGAATTAGAAATTGGAGTGATATCCATCAATTGGGAAATAACTAAACCCACCATTAATTTCCAAAAATAGATATAATAACTTGAGAATAAATGTTTAAAGTAATAATATTAAACAAAAAAATCTTTGATCCCAAAAGCCAAGGAATAATGGAAACGTATATTTTCATTGACCTTTGGCTCAACTGCAATTTTTATTTTTCTGACCGTCATAAGAAGTAGAATTTGAGATTTTAGAATATGCAAACAACTTCAAGAATCTAATGCAGACTTCTAACCAATTATTATGTAAATGAGAAAAGTGAAATCACAATAAAATGATCAAGGGAGAAAGTAGAATTCCTTTAAAAGATAAAGAAAGGCATTAACTGAAATTCAATTAACTGGAACTTTCATTTAGGCAGATTCTTTTTTTGAACCCAACTTTTAGGTGAATAAAAGAAACTTAATGGAGTTTTGTTAACCTGTTTCTGTGCTCTACAAACAGGTTAAGAATAGATTCAACATAATATACTATTCTACAACTACAAGACTGTAGAGTGATAACTGATAGTTATATAATCACAATGAGGTATAATAAAACTTTCAATCATCAAAGAAGAATTCCAGTTCTTTTGAAGGTGACAACAGAGAATATAGTGAAAGTGGGCTAAGTCATTTTACACTGATTGAAAGAGTTTTCTCCTTGGTCTTGGATCATTCTCACCAACCAGTACTTTTGTTTCTATTTAAGTGCTAATGAACAAAATTGGAGAAAAACACAAACTTATTCTGAATCCACAACAGATTTGTGTTACAAAATTTCACCTAGGCCTTCATTAGAGCAAGACAATCCCTCTACACCTCACTGATTAAATCACTGTTCCAATCACCACACTGACTTTTCTAATCCATTTTATCCTCCTTAAACTTTCTATGACTCTACCTCTCTTCAACTGTCAGTTGAGACCTCTTCCTAATATATTATAGGAAAGAAATAGACCATTCATTTAGACTTCCCTCTTCCCCCCTCCATTTCATGTCTTATCACCCAGATGCTTTTTGCCATTGTCTCTTCCTTCACTCTGGTGTCACATGAAGTGGCCCTACTTATGAAGGCAAATCCATCTATAGGATACCATCCCATCCCATCTTCTCCATAGATTACCCTCTCTGTCTCTCTCTCTGTCTCTCTGTCTCTCTCTCTGTCTCTCTCTCTGTCTCTCTCTCTCTCTCTCTCTCTCTCTCTCTCTCTCTCTCTCTCTCTCTCTCTCTCTCTCATCCCCATTTTTACTTATCTTCAATCTCTCCTGGCTGTTTCCCATTGTAAAAAGGAATTCTTTGTTCTCTTTGAGTTTACTCTTGTGAAAGGAAATCCTTTATTCTCTTTACCTAGTTGAAGTTAACACTTTGGTTAATAATAACTTAAGTAGCTCTACTTAGTACCTCACTAGATTGTGAAGACAGGATTAACTCTCCTTTGTCTACCGTCTGATTGAATCAACAAAACTGGTGAATTAGGTGGAGGATCTCACAAACCACTTAGAGCATTCACACCATCAGAAACTCAATCAGCCAGGAATCTGTGAACCCTTTTGATGACTATTTACCTCTCCAGAAGATAAGAACTGGTTTCCACAAATACTGCCCCCTGGGCAATGCTAGACAATTTGGAAGCTGTGATTGGCCCCTGTGTTGGCCCCTGTGAAGACGGATAGGGATAAGAAGCCACTATAAAGGGTTCTGAATTTCTGGTGCTAAAAAAGTCAACTCCAAGGAGGAAGTTGGTTTCAAGGAGTTCGACTTCAAGAGGGAAGTCAGCTTCATGAAGAAGGTTGGATTAAGGAACAATGTTGGCCTCAGAAATCACCTTCAGCTCAAGTCATGGTCTTAACCTGCCTCTTGGATGGAACTTTGGAAGTGGATAGCTGGCTTTCCCTTCCTGTCTTCTGGAGAGAGTTTAATTCAGGTTGAAGGTCAACAAGACCTGGGTGAGTCTAGCACCAGAGCAATATTTAGTTAGATAGGCTGATGTCTTCTCTACCCTTTTGTATTTCTCTATTTTCACTCTTTCCACCTCTTTTGTAAATAAAAGGTATTAAAAGTCATTTTGACTTTGAGGAATAATACTTTGAATTGACAACTACCATATTATTTATAATTTTCATATATTTTAGTTAACCAGGAAAATTTAATTCTTACACCTACAACGGTTATCTTACATGTTCAAACAATCAACTTATATGTGTGTTTTCTTATTACAACCTAGGTGTCCAGTTGATGACTAGGTCTACTATTACATTTTTCCTGATATCTCAATTCCAGAATGTAATAGAAATCTGCTATAAATATAGTGAAGTATTTGTTTGGGGTTTAATTACAACAAAAACTCAGATATTACCCTCTTATTTTTAGGTTAGTAGCGAGGTACTGAGAGGTCACATAAGTATAGGGCAAAAGGAGTTGGCCTTGAAGTCAGGAAAACCTGAATTCAAGTCTTGCTTCTCACATAATTTATGTGACTATCATTTAAATCACTTAAATTTTCAATCTTCCAAGAAACCCTCCAAGACTATATAAGTTACTGATATGGAATTCCATCATCAAGAATCCCCTATATTGATGAAATCATAAATTTGGTGAAATAAATAAATTTAGTAAAAAAATAAGGATGGGGAACTTTATATTCATTAAGAGATTACAAAGGGAGATTGCTATCAATATGTATTTTCATGTCACCAAGAATGATGAGAGTTAAGAAAAGGAATATGAGAAAGCTACTGAAATTTTAAACAGTGGAAAAGAATCCTGTGTATAAATGGAGATTTTGAGCCTTTGGACTTCATTCCCCAGAAATCACATAGTTTTCCCCCAAATTCCATTTTCTTGTGTCTCCACATTTTGAATGATTGTATTTAAGTGGCTGTAACTCCACCTCTTCCTCTCTTGTACCTGTGACCAGGCTAAAATCAGGCATTTCTTTTGTTTTAGTTTTTAATAAAACTTTATGAAATATAATATAGTTATTGATTATTAATTTAAAAACCCACACCTGGTAGGTGGCAGACAAATTATGCATTTGAATATGGTCATATAGACTGGTGGTATCTTCACCAAATGAAAATTAGAGAGATGTTAGAGGTTCAATGATCCAATAATGGAACTGGTAACTGAAGAAGCCAACCAATCTGTTTGTCTATCTGCCTATATGTCTGTCTCCTCTCCCCTTGTCCTGACAGAATTAGATTTGGAGAGGACTTAAATCTTCCATAAGAGGCAATGAGGCATATTTATGAGGAGGTCTACCCATGACCCTATGATGAACTGGGTAAGCTTCAACTCTTTTTAACATGAATTCTCCTCTTTTTGCTTCTTTGTTGCTCGACTCTGAAGCAACCTCAAGTTCTTTCCTTTTGGAGGATCCTATCCACATAGGGTAGTACCATAGATCTGGAGCATGTTATACCTATACTGCTTGACCCTGAACTGGCACTGGTTCACTGGGGAGATATGGTGAGTCATTTTTGACCTTTTTTTGGAGTTTTTCTTTGGAATTAGCTAACCCACCTTAGTTTATTATATTTTTTTTCTTGAGTACTTGCATGGGAGACGAAGACCCTTGAATCAACAGAAGTCAAATTCTGGTGTTCCCAAGGGAAATTTTGAATGGGGGAAATGACCAAAGTTCATTCTTTTTTAAAAGATATTTTATTTTTCCCAATTATATATAACAATTTTCCACATATACATTCTGAAGTTATAAGAACCAGATTGTCTCATTCCTTCCTTTACCACCTCCACTCCCTCCTAGATATGGTAAGTGATTTCATCTGGGTTATACATGTATTAGCATGTAAAACATATTTCATATTTTTATTGTTTTAAGAGAACATTCATATAAAGCCAAAATCCCAAAATAAAACCACAAATAAAATATGAAAAATAGTATGCTTTAATCTTCAGTCTCAGACATTTCCTTCTCTTAAGGCACTGAGCATTCTTTGTTATAAGTCCTTTAGAATTGTCCTGGATCATTGTATTATTGAAGGTAGCTAAATCTTTAACAGTTGGTCATCATACAATATTGCTCTTACTGTGCAGAGTGTTCTCCTGGTCCTGCTTATTTCACTTAGCATCATCTCATGTAGGTATTTCCAGTTTTTTTCTCTAAAATCATTCTGTTCATCATTTCTTATGGTACAACAGTATTTCTATATATAGTAGTCTCTCAGTGATCGAGAATGACTACTGTCTTTGTGCAGTTTCATCTACGGTGTACCCTCATGTGCTTTGGCGTCCAAAGGCTGAGGCGCACAGTTTGTGGCACATGGGGCCTGGGACGCCAGTTGTTACAGGAGGTGCGGTTGTGGCCTGGTGTCAGAGTTCACGCGCAGCGGCAAGACGTCGGCGTGGCTCATCTTCAAAGGTGGTGGCGGCATATTTAATGTGGGTTCGCCAGCTGCTTCTGCCAGAGGCAACCGGTTCTAGTTGCTTTGGTGTAATGCCAGCCCACTTCAAGTTTGACTTTAGCTGATCCTTGAATCTTTTCTTTGGTCAGCCTTGTTTAAGAGCTTCTATAACTATTTTTGTCCAAGTAGGTCCTTTCCCCTTTTTATCTCTTTGTGATACATATCTATTAGTTGTATTACTGGGTCAAAGGGTATGCACAGTTTTATAGCAGCATAGCCCCAAATTTCCATCCAGAATGGTTGGATCAGTTCACAACTCCACCAAAAATGTATTGGTATCCCAACTTTACCACATCCCCTTCAACATTTAACACTTTCCTTTACTGTTATATTGACAAATCTAATAGGTATGAGGTGGTACCTCAGAGCTGTTTTAATTTGCATTTCTCTAATCAAAAGGGATTTAGAATATTTTTTCTAGTAGTTATTGATAGCATTGATTTTTTTATCTGAAAACTGCTTGTTCATATCGTTTGATCATTTGTCAATTAGAGAATGATTTATATTCTTATAAATGTGATTTTCTAGGTCATTCTTAAAGATTGCTCCCATTAAGATAGAAGTCTTCCTTTCAGCTTAAAGTTTATAGTAAAAATCCAGTTTATAAATATGATATGAGAAATAGGTATAATATAGTTTGCTTTCACCTATCAATGGGCTTAAATCACAGCATTAATATTTTTGGAAAATGTATACCTATTCTCATATTATTCTGCATCATTGTCAAAAAAGGAATATGACCTCACACTTCCAAAATCAATCTCTCTTTTCTGAACACCAAAATGACAAAGTTGTGTGGAAAGACAATCTTGCATGTGTTTCTTCTACATGAAGGTTATGGCATTATGCCTAGAGTTACTATTCATAAAGAAGAATTTAGCAGCTATTTTTTTTGTCTAGTCAACCATCACCAAAAAGAGAAGAATTTAAAAGACATGAAGGGAGTGGTTGGCTTAGAGGATTGGTAATGGGATATGGAGTGTTTGCATTCAACCCAGGAAAGGACTTAAAAGATATAAAGTTTATTTTCAGTGGCCTGTGCAAAATTAAAGGACATTATGATTCTTCCTGGTGCTTTGATGAAATAAAATATGATTATCATTGGTTTCAGGTAGTTATCATCTTGGTCAGTGTTGACATTAAACTGTGAAATAGATAGGAATATGGCCATTGCTTGGAGGCCTAGCCAGAAAACTGTGGTGAGGTGGAAAGACCAACTGGGGTGGGGAAATCAATCCTTCCCTCTTTCTTCAACCTGGATTGAATGGAGTTTCTTGTCAAGTTCTGAATCACACTGCAAATGTTTCACAATTGCCTTTTTTAAGGTAATGTTTTATTCTGCACATTATATTAAATATATACATATTTTATTATTATTTTAAATATGCACTTTTGGAGGGATGGAATTCTAGCATTGTCTTGTTTTTAAAATATTATATTAGCAATGTCTTTTTAATTTACATTATATTCATTTCTGAATATATCCCTTTCCTTCTTTCTACCAATCATTCCCCTTTAAAAAAAAAAGATTTTAAGAGAAAATAAAAAACAGTTCAGCAAAACAATCAACACATTGACTACATATGAAAACACTTATTTTGTCTAGAACTTTCTATGATTCATTTTGTTTATACTACTTTGATGGTAGTCTATTCCCACAGACTTTTCCCCTCCTCTCCACTTCTGTTTACCTGCCCTAACCCAGGTTTCTCAAATTAATTTAAATTGTTCATTTTTCTTTCACCATTTGTTTTTACTTGTTATTCTCTCCCCTGACTGACTTTGGACCATTTCCTTCCACTAACTAGCCTGTGGTTCAAAATTCCCCTCATCCAATCTCTTTTTAAATTACATTATTTTGTGCCTGGCATTGAATAAATACTTTTTGGTTTGATTTGTAATTCCCTTTGTCAAGTTTTCATTGGCTTCATTCTCTTATTTCTCTTTCCTTTTAGTCTATTTGGGATTCTCTTATCCAATTCATAGATAATCCTAACTCAGTCCTTTCTTCACTCTGTGGGCCTCTTAAGGATAGAATCTTTGGAGTACCAAATTTGAACCTCACCTCCTAACTAATTTCTATGATTTTTCCTTTTTTAGACTCTCTCAGCCTTCACTTTTTTTTCTTCCTTTGCCTTACTCTTAGAAATATCAATTTATGAAGAAAGCAGTGACATGTGGTAGTAATCAGTCTTTATCCTGAGCCAGAGACCTGGTCCTTACCATCATCACTCACTATATAATCCTATTTCTGATTCAAAATTCCCACTGCCACTCCAGTTGCTGTTTATTCTTATGGATTCAGACATCTCCTGCACTGAGATGGTATATAACCCCAGAAAGCATAATCATTTCTTGGGGAAAATGTTCTCTTAATTATTAATTTATCTACATGTAACCACTATAAGGCCCTGGTATCTAACCATAGACATACACATATGACTAAGGGAAAATCCTTTAGTAGTAACTTTAAATTTCCCCTATAATCACTCCCCCCATCTCAGTTCTTCTCCTCCATTGCTTTTATCCTATTGTCCTATGATGCCATCCATTCATCTTTTTTTGAGACATAAAAGAAAATTCTATTCATTCTCCACTCACCATTGAATTGTGGTAGAATGGGTTGGGGAGGGATACATCTATAGCTCCTTTCTGCACTCCCTTGTCCATTTGCATAGTTCCCAAAAGTGTTACCTTCATAAAAATATATAAATTACTTAAACAAGAATATAAAATTAAGCCTTTCATTTTTATCTTCTCCTGATTCTTTAAGATTCCTTTAAATGTTTCACTTCTCAATTACTTTTTATTTCTTAGTGATTCTTTTTTGTTCTTTCCTTTATGTCCTTCCTTCCTTCCTTCCTTCCTTCCTTCCTTCCTTCCTTCCTTCCTTCCTTCCTTTCATCTATGTATCCATCCATTCATCTATCTATCTATCTATCTATCTATCTATCTATCTATCTATCTATCTATCTACTATCTATCTAGCTAAATTATTACATATCACCTTGAGGGAATTAATTTAATTCTATAATTTTTCTTCATAATTTTACTTATTTATACTTCATAAATTTACTAATTATTTTACTTCTTGATTCTCTTATTTCGAGTACTTACAATTTGAAATTGTGTGTGTATTTACCTGCACATGCTAGAAAAACTCTAACAATTTCTCTTTGCATTTTTTTTAAATTACTGGGGGATGGCTACCATAAGCATGTGAATACTTCCATTAGCAGAGCGGTAGATGAAAACAGTTTGTTCCAAAAAGCATGAAGGATGCTAAAGCAAGTGCTGCGGAGAACTTAGAGCTTGGGCAAAATTGGATATAAGGTCATCCACTTCATCCTTACCCATCATGAGTCATCCTATCTTATCTTGCCACTGAGTTTCATAACGCTGGAGAAGAGAGCGAGGGTAATGACTTTGTGGAATTCTACCTCACTTTAGTTCAATTCATGTTCAATTCAAGGCATCATCTGTGATATCATTGGTCCTCTCAATAAATTAATGATTAACAACAACAACAAAACCTCTTTTTATTGTTGATTAAACAATTTTACAAAAATGTTATTAAATTGCAACTTTGAGATCATTAATTTTTATAACAGAAGTCTATAATTCTTTATTTCTTGTTTCTGTAGAGTAATTCAAATTTAAATTTCTTCTCAGTTCCAAATTTTTCTCCTGGCTACTTAATAAATTTATTATTTTCCATTGAACTTCAGAAATTTAACTTCTATATACTTTGAGGTTTTGAATTTAGGTTTATCTTTTGCAGCCTTCTGTATGGCACCTGATCAAATGTCCCAGGATTCTGTTTTCTTGTTTTAAACATTTTCTTCTATTAGTTTCTTTGTCCTCATTCATCTATACCACCCTGCTGCCACCATTACCAGACCACTACCACCACTATAAAATAATAATAATAATAATCTTTTATTAAAAACATACTATGTTCTATGCACTGAGGGAAGGTATTTACAAATATTATCTAATCTTATCTTCCCAACAACTCTAGGAAGGGAATGCTATTATTATCATCCTCATTTTAAAATTCAGGTAATTGTGGAAAACAAAAGTTAAATGAATTAAACTAGATCACACAGCTAGCAAATTTCTAAGCCACATTTCTAAGCTGCAAATAAGCAATTTCCTGATTTTACATCCAATGCTCTATCCACTACTCCATCTAACTTCCTTTTTCAAGATTATATTCATTTTTTCATATATCATGTACTCTTGAGAGATAATATTTCATAAGTTATATTTGTGTAAGCTTTCTTCAGTTACTTTTTCTCTTATAGAAGTTATATTTTCTTTTAGAGTTGTTGCACAGTGCTTCTTTTTTGGCCAAATTTACTTCTAACTCTATATTTTGAAATCCAAATTGTTGATTCTTTTGTTCACTATGACTCTAATCATGGAGATACTCTTTATTTAGGTTCTAGGTTCTGTATCCTATCATTTGTCAACTTTAATTCTATAATAGAACTTTGACTATAGCCTTGAGATCTAATTTTCCACATCAATATCATCTTTTAAAAGTTTATTTTTTTCTCTTTAGACCACTCTAGATTTTCTTAATATTATTCCATGATCTTTGCTGTGAAGTCCACAACTTTCTAATTATCCATTGGTGACTTTTGGTTCATTTTTCTTCATAATATAACGGTGGTTCAAATTTCTATTTCCTCTCTTTAAATATTTACTCCTTTCTTTCTGTCTTTATGAATCTCTTTGTTTAACTACTTGAGAGCTAACTGTATTTGCCCTTTCAGTCTTGGATTTTTTTTTTGTTTCAGCATTTCATTTTATTCCCAGTATATTCATCTCTAACTTTCCTCATTTTTGACATCTCCTTCAACTGCTACACAGATCCATCTCAATTTTAGATATCTCTGGCTTCTTCATGGGGTCTTTATGAACAGTCAACTCATTCCATACCTCCAGAAAATTCCATGGAAAGGATTGACCCAAATTCTTTATGTGTCCCATTATTCTTGGTCACATAGTCCCCTTCCTTTATAGCTAGTTCAGTGGTGTCATATCTTTTTCCCTACATGCCCCCCCCCCCATTTCCATTCTTTATCTTTATAATGGCTAGGGCAAATCAATGCCTTCTATGTCTTTTGGGAAGGAAGGACAAGACTCCCATAGATGCACTTGGGAAGCACAAATCTGAAGTTATTTGCATAGACTGTAGCAGCAGGGTGATTTGAGTTTTAGGGTAGAGATCCTGCAAGAGAGTTTTAAATTCTTAAGTTGTTCAATGTTTCTTAAGTCTTCTTGTACAGAATTTATATTTTCTTCCATGGATTCAATTTTAGAATCTTTCTATAAGCTACATATTTCCTTTTTTAGAAAAAATTTTAAAGAGATTTTTATAAAACAGCTGTACCACCTTCTTGTCTATAATTTTATCCATTGCCTTCATTGAGAAATTTTATGTGAATGCTTTTTGGACACTCCTTTTATGTAATTAAAATTAAAAATTACATTTATGAAACTCAGACTTTCTCCATCTCCACAGAAGTAATAATTATTTCTTTTATGTTCTCTTTGGATTCATCAAAACATTATTCTAATCCAAACCTTCTGAATGATTAATTCTAAAAGTTATCATATAAATCTTCTGCCTATTCAATTCCTATAGCTCATTTGTTCTTCTATTTTACTTTCCAACTCCCTGAACTACATCATCGAGAAATCCTTTTTATATCCTTTTTCTCCAGTGTTATATTGTATCCCCTATGGTGGTGCCAGGTGTGGTCTAGACATCATGTCCTGCTTTTGGAATCAAAGTAAGTAACTAGTAATCAGTCTAGGAGGAGACACAAAAAGATAAACAAAATAAAACAAAACATGTCTATGCTTGCAACTAATAAGTCCCAAACAAAGAATTCATATAAAGCAAGGTCAGGAAAATTATACCAAGGAAAGAATAGAATATTTAAATCATAACCATCTGCTTCATACAAAAAATCATCCTTTGAAAGGCTCCTCTTATGAATGTAGTCTAGGTTTCAAACCTTGTTCATTTGCATAAGGATCTACTCATTAATCTAAAGAATGATTAATTAACATTAGTTGAGAGTGGAGATGGTGTTAGAACTTGGGAGAGGACTGACATCTTCTGGTTTTAAATGAGGACACATGGAGTTCCAGGCTTTCTTCAAAGGAGGACCCTGAAAAGAAATATGGGGAGAACACATTTAGAAATGTCAGTGCTTTGTTGAAGATTTCAGGGAATTCCTCTTTATGTGATATTGAACACTCTCAGTTGAGCTGAGATATATTGCTCCCAGAAGAAGAGCTCATTTGCTATGCATATTTTCCGGTATATTCTAATCTGTATGCTTATCTTTGATTTATGTTTACTGTTGTCTTAGATGAATGGGTTTATTTGCTATCCATTACCTGTGATAATTTTCTGTATAATCAATGCCTTCTTGCTGTGTTTCTGACTCTGGGATGCAAGTTAAGAATTCTCCCTCTAATCATAAATCCAAAATATGTCTCCTTCCATTCTCTTTCAATATATTTATGATATAGCCCTCTCTATTTGGATTGCTGATGTGTTTTTACTCTGATTTAGATGCCTGAAACTTTCCTCATCACCTCAATACATATGATTCTGAACATTTTTCTGCCACACTGGCCACCTTCTTCTATTGGGGAGTTCCTTCTGGGGTCACCATTTTGGAGAAAGACTCAAGATAGCCATATTTTATTCCTCTCCTAGTTATGCTTCTGATTATCTAGACTTCTGCCTCATACTTCTACAAAGGCACATTCTATCCTCTAATTTCCCATTTTAAAGCTCCTTTTTATATTATTTTCATTCATTACATTATAAAGTCCTCAAGGGCAAGGAAATCTTTCTTTTTGCTTATATTTGTAACTGCATCTCTTATCTTTTCATTTTTGAGATATTTGCTAACAAGATTTTCCTTCAGTTGATAGCTTCTCTTCTTATTCTAGCTGTATTAATTTTGCTTATGCAAAGGTTTCATATTTTTATGTTTAGTTAAGAATTCTTTCCTTAACGTAGATCTGAAATATATCTCCATCCATTCTCTTCTAATATTTTTGTGATATGACCTTTTAAATGTGGGTTGTTTATATATATGTAACGGACATGTGAACAAAAAAAATTAAGAAAGTGAAAAAACATCTGCTTTTCTCTGTATTTGGACTCCATCTGGTCTTTCTCTGGAAGCAGATGGAATTTTTTGGTCATAAGTCCTTTGGGATTGTTTTGGATCATTGTATTGCTTAGAGTGTCTAAGTTGTTCATCATACAATATTGCTATCACTGTGTACAGTGTTCTCCTGGTTCTGCTTAATTCACTCTGCTTTGGTTCTTGTAAGTCTTTACAAGTTTCTCTGAGCTCCTCTTGCTAATCATTTCTTACAAGACAATAATATTCCATTATAATCATATACTACAACTTAGTCATTCCCCAATTGATGGCTATCTCCTTGCTTTCCAATCTTTTTCCTCACAAAAAGAGCTGCTTTGAATATTTTTGTGTTTATAATTCCTTCCCTTTTTAAAATCTCTTAGAGATACAAATCTAATGATAATATTGCTGGTTCAAAGGATATGTACTATTTAATAACCCTTTGGGCATAGATATAAATTGCACTCTAGAATGATTGATAGCTCACAACTCTCCCGCAATACATTGGTGCCTCAATTTTCCCTCCAAGTTTTATCATTTTCCTTTTCTGTCATAAGAGCCAATTTGATAGGTGTAGGGTGGTACCTCAGAGTTCTTTTAATTTACATTTCTCTAATTAGTAGTTATTTAGAGCATTTTTTCATGACTGTAGAAAGTTTTAATTGCTTTGTCTAGAAACTGCCTGTTCATATCCTTTGACTATTCATGGGGAGCAATTTATATTACTATGCATTCAACTCATTTCTATATGTATTTGAGAAATTAAGCCTTTTTTAGAGAGTCTTGTAAAGTTTTCTTTTTACTATTATGCTTACTATGTATTACTATGTAAAACAGTATATACCTCTCTATCCTATTTCTCTCATTTCTCTTTTTCTTTCTCCTTCTATTCTTTCCATCCTCAAAAGTACTTAGCTTTTAACCACTAGATCCCCCAATTTTCCCTTTTTTCTATTAGTTCCCTTTTTCTAATCCCTTTCATCTCCAAACTTCCTATAAGGTAAGGTAGATTTCTATAGTCTATTGATTGTGTATGTTCTTCCCTTTTTGAGCTAATTCTGATGCCTATGAGGTTCAAGTGCTCCTTTTCTACCTCTCTGATCTTCCCTTCCACTTAAAAGCTCTTTTATGTGTATTTTAAGTGAGAATGTTTATCCCCATTCTATTTCTCCCTTCTTCCTCCTCCCAATGTTTTCCTCTTTCTCACCCCTTAATTTTACATTTTTAAGATATCATTCCATCATATTAAACTCATACTCCCCCCCCCCTTTCTATGTATACAACTTCTAACTGCCCTAATAATGAAAAAGTTCTTAGGAGTTTCTAAAATCAGCTTCCCATGTATGTACAGAAACAATTTAACCAATTGAATTTCTTTTGATTTCTCTTAACTGTTTACCTTTCTATGCTTCTCTTGTGTCTAGTTCTTTTCATCAGGAATGTGTGAAGGTCCCCTATTTAATTGAATATCCATTTTTTCCTCTGAGGTATTATGCTCAGTTTTGCCAAGTGATTTCTTAGTTGAAGTCAGATCCTTTGCTTTCTGGAAAATCATATTCCAGGTTCTCTGATCCTTTAATGTAGAAGCTGCTAAATCTTGTGTTATTCTGACTATAGCTAAATGATATCTGAGTTGTTTCTTTTGGGATGTTTCCAGTATTTTCTCTTAGGTGTGGAAGATGTGGGACATGGCTAAAATATTCCTGGGGATGTTGCTTTTAGGATCTCTTTCAGGAAGTGGTCAGTGAATTCCTTCAATTTCTATTTTATTGTCTGGTTCTAGAATACCAAGGCAGTTTTTCTTGATAATTTCTTGAAAGATGATGTCTAAGCTTTTTTTTTCTTCTTCTTCTTCTTCATGTCTCATGGAGTCATTAACTTTTACTTCACCATTATTTTCTTCAATAAGTTTCTGTACTCTCCTTTTTCCATTTAGCTAATTTTTCTTTCTAAAGGGCTGTTTTCCTCAGTGAATATTGTTACCTCTGTTTTCATGTGGCAGTTATGCCTTTTAAGAATTTCGCATTAGTGTATTTTTGTATATCTTTTTTCATTTGGCCAATTATTTTGCTTTTTAAGTACTTCTATTCAGTGGATTTTTGTTCCTCTTTGACCAAAAAGTCTATTCTGATTTTAAGATATTATTTTCTTCAATATTTTTTGTGCCTTATTTCAAGATGTTGACTTTTTCCCATGATTTTCCTGTAATACTCTCATTTCTTTTTCCAATTTTTTCTAACACTCATATTTCATTTTAAATGCTTTTTGAATGTGTCCATTTATTATTTGGGGACTCTAGACCAATTCATATTTTTAGAGGCTTTGCATTCAGTAGCATTGACTTTGTCTTTTTAAAATCTGAATTTGGGTTTTGGTCTTCCCTATCACCAAAATAACTTTCTATGTTGGGTTTCTTTTTGGTTTATTTGCTAATTTTCTGGTATTTTTCTTTTCTTTTAACTAAAAAAAAAACTGTTACTGGTGGACTCTGTTCTTGTGGCAAAAGGGAGCACTGTTCCAGTCTTTAGGTTCTTTAGGCAATTGCCTTTAGAGCTAGCTCTCGGGATCTATAAATTTTCAGTTCTTCTGTGGTGGTATGATTCAAGGAAAGGTATGTTTTATACTCTCCCAGCCTGTGCTTTGATCTTTGAGTAAACACAAGCACTCTTTTCTGCCTTGGAATTGCTACCAGGGTCTCCTGTTCATTTGTGGCCACAAACACTAATGTTCCCAGTCACCTCAAGACCAAGACTCAGGTCTCTAGCCTAGAGCTGCATAGGGCTAATGTGACAAGAGTCTTGTAACCAGAGCCAGTAAAAGGAACCCTGTAACTTCCTTCTGAGAAGTTGTCCAGCCCATCTTAACACTTGTGTCTGAGAATTCAAGAAGTCTTTGCTTCTGATTGAGCTGCCCCCAAAGTATGGTGTCACAGTGGGGCTTGCCTCAGTGTGCTGCTTTGTGCTTGGCTCCCATTTTGGTGCAGTATATTTTTTGTTATAGCCTTCTAAGTTGTTTTGGGCTGAATAATTATTTTACTCAACCTTTTTTTATCTTATGCTGATCCAAAATTTGTTGTGAGACATTATATCATAGTTAATTAGAGTGGGTAAATTGGTAGAAAGCAAGCGATTCTGTATATCTTCTCTGCCATCTTGGCTCCACACCATTGTTTATTTGTTTTAATTTATTATAGTGTAGAGGGGTAGATGCTACTCAATATCTAATTTCTGTCAAGCTGGCTTCTCATTTTTCTAGTGTTTCTTTTAACAAAAAAAGAATTCTTATTTTGTCTTCTTTGGTTCATTAAACATTGGATTTCTATAGCAAGTAGTCTCACCCCCCCCATATTATCTACTCATCTATTCTTTAATTTTAATTAAATCCAAATAGTCTTTATGTGTGTTATTTGATAACCTAGTCTGAGATCTGGCAATGTCATATGCCCTTTCAAAAATAGTATTTTTATTGGAATTTGAGAATTCTAATTCTTACAAATAAATTGTATGATTATTCTGCTTGATTGTACAAAGTTATATACTGATCATATGAAGAGCATAGTACCAAATCTGTAATGTAATTCAAGCAATATCATATTTTTATTTCATTGGAATAGTAAATATCATAAAAACCAGTTTAATTAATTTAAATTACTTAATTCTTCAAATTTCTGGAATGATTTTTGTCATAAGAAAATAAGGAAGGTTAGCTTTTGATATTTTCTTCATTTGATATTTATTTCTAACATAAATTTCTCTATTGATTCCTGAAATAGGATTTCACCTCCAGTCTTCCCAATTACAGGTCTAGTACTCTATAGTGTCACCTTCCTGTATACTTACTCCCTCACTTCCTAACTTCATATGTAATTCTAGATGGGTTTCATCTACCCTGAGTATCTTGTAACTGTTCTGTTGATGCAACTCTTTTTCTGATCGAGAGAAGCACCAACTAAATAGTACCCTCAAGAGTCCATATCTTTCTTCTTCGGAGAGTTTTATTCTCACTCATTTTTGGAATTTCACTCTGGTTGCTGAGCTATACTAACTGGTGAGAAAAAATGAATTGGTGAAAATGTAACTAATTCATTATATGTAGCAATCCCTACACCCATGTTGGCGAACTTATGGCACGTATGCTGGAATGAGCCAGAGAGGGTTGCTTGCTTTCCCCTCTCCAGCTGTGTTTGAGGACATTTTTCACATCACCTGTCCTGCTCAGCAGTCCAGTGAGAGAGCTTCCCCCCTCCCCTGTCTCTGGTAAGGTGGAGGGACTCACATGTGGTATGAAGGTTGTATTTTGGGCACTCAGTCTCTAAAAGGTTTGCCATCACTGCCCTAGACTATGCTTCATATACCATTAAGGCACCATATGAAGCAACTTGCTTTCTGTTCTACCAATCCATACAGTCCTCCCCTTCTTTTTGCTTCTTATTCTGGGAATAATACTAAAATTAAAACTTCCCCTGGTTTTGAAAGGATGTGACAGTCTATTGCCCTATGGCTCCACTCAATATCTTTGTGACTCCCCCCCGGCCCCTGATCAATAGTCCCTTCATGGACTATCACAACCTTATATATGTTGCCTGTTTCTACTCGAATAAAAAGTCTCTGAAGTCAGGGATAGTCACTCTTTTGTATTTATATCCCTAGCGTGTAGCTCAATGCTTCACATATCATATCCATTTAAATATGCATATGTATTTATTTAAATGCCCATATCCTTATTAAATGCTATATTATATATTGTATGGCACTTTAATTATTTAAATATGTATAACATGTTATATACATGAACTCATATTATATATTACATATTTATATATGTTCATACTTTAAGTATTTAGTGTTTCTTCTTATTATTATTTTTATGCATCATATTTCTCTCCAGTATTATGGCAAAGAGTTGGCTTCCGACTGTAAAATGTTATATTATTTTACTTTTGAGTAATTTTCCCCATTCTTTAAGGAATACTTCATTAACTTATAACAGATTTAATTTGTAATGCCAATAATGTAATTCCTAATTCACAGACCAAATTTTAATCAGGCCTTTCACCTTTTATTCCAATAGGATGATGAACACATTTTACATATGCATAATTTTTACTTGGCACTGGAAGAAATATATACATCAGACTCTCTAAAGGTCAATGTAAAATTCACCTTTTCCTCCATAGAAGCAAGATCCTCAGTTCTTTGTAGTTATTGTTGGGAGCTCATTTGGCTTATTTTCATGGCTACTTGCCATGGCAACCTGCCTATTTACTGCTTCTGGAAGCCACACTGGGAACTCAGACTCTGTGGGCTACTGAATGGATCATTATTTAGAGCTGACTTCCATGTCTTTTCTTGTGAAATGATACTAGTTTTCTCAGCTGTCTTTGATCTGTAATTAGCAGATTCTTGCCAAAGCCCAAACACAAACAGAAGCTGAACTCAGCTGTTTGTAAGAAAGTCTTAAATAGAAATTTGATTTCCAAGCAGTTTTCACCTCACAGAATAGCATTGGAAGGCATCACAAGGAATACCTAGTCCACTTGAACAAGAAACTAGTCAAAGAAACTAGTCAAAAACCTACTCATCTAAGGTTTGCTTGAAGACTTTTGGTTAGATTTAGTACATCCTGTGGCAATTTTGAATAAGTATAAGCGTTGTAGTCTTCCTTGATATCAAGCCTAAATCTGCTTCTTTGAACCTTTTGCTCATTGACTTTAGTTATTCTCTTCTCTAGCTTCAAACTGGACAAGATAATCCTTTTTCTACACTGAAATCCTTAAAAAAATTTAAGACATCCATAAAACCCCTCTTTGGTACTCATTTTCTCCTCTTCAGAAAGAAATATCTGTAGTATCTTAATTTCATCCTCTTACTCTCCTCTCTCCTCTCAGCTTATCAGAATTAAGATGCCTATTACACACACACATATATTACTATACCTTTGAATATATATATATATATATATACTCATGTATGTTTGAATAAATATGTTCATAAACCTATGGTCTTACCACTACTCATAGCATTGTATTTCCCTACTCAAGTTAAAGCAAAATCTCTTCCCAGTTTCTCCACCATCAAATTTAAAGAAAGAAATTTCTAATTCTACTCCCTCTCCTTCATTCTCACCAACTACTCTATTCTAATAAATATTTTGTAATTACCTCTGGCTCTTATTCTGTTTCTAAAATTGTATTTTCAAAGTTCATATATTATCTCCTCATAATTAAATCTGAGGTTCTTTCCCCATCATTCCCCTCTCTTTTTGACCTTTTGGCATCACTTAACACATTTAGACCATCTTTTTTTCCTGATAATTTTTTTTATTCCTACTAGTTCCCATACCTATGTAATTCCTCTTCCTCTATCTTCCTCTGAGCATCAGTCCTGAATTTCTATGTTTTCCAGATATCTCCAATGTAAACTTCTGCCAACCTCAAACTCAATACAAACTACTTTTAATTCCCCTGTTTCAACAAGGGTAAAAATCTCAGAGCCAAAGAATTGCAGAATTGCAGATGAAGAAGGAACACTTTTTCTACTCTAATTAATACTTGAATAAGAATCTCTCTTTCAGATTCTGATCAAGTGGTCATCCAATCAAGGCTTTGAAATTCTAGAATATAATCTTCATGTTCTCTTGTGTCTTCAATTCTCAAGGCTGCATATTTCCAGTTACTTCAACCACTTTTCATATGACATTGTCTCAAAGACCTTCACCACCCTGGTCACTCTTCTTAGAATGCTCTCCAGACCTTCCTAAACCACAGTGCCCCACATTGAACACAATACTTCAGATATAATTTTCCCAGGCAGAGGACAATGGAACTATGACCTCTCTATTCCTAAAAACTACACCTCTCTTAATGTAATACAAGACTATTTATTAACTCCTAGTGTGTGCTAGGGATTGACATAGAGCACATAGGACTATGACAGTCCTAGAGATACAAATATGAAAAAGAATTACAATCTCAGCCCTCAAAAATCTTAAAATCTAATGAGGAAGACAAATATTCAAAAGGAAGCTGGAAAGTATTAAAGGAGAAGGGTCACCATGAGTACAAGACATAGGGGAGTTCTTTGGAGTTCTAACTGAGAGGTACCATGGCTAGAGGGTTCAGACCCAGCTCCTTCTATAAATAAAAGAATTGGGAGAAAGTTAGTACTCCATCCTCCAGCCCACTGATCAGAGGGGAGAAGAGGCTTGAACAGTTAGGAAGAGTTAAACAGCATGATGATGTTATTTCAAGTGATCAGTTACCAAGACATTCTTATCAGTACCTATCTCTTCTATCTATCTTTTCTTTGAACTTTTTCCTTTCACCACTAAAAAAAGAAACACATACCCTTATTTTTGTCATTAGTTTCCCTTCCTAGTCTCAGCTCATTCTTACCTTTAGCACTCATTTTATTCTTAGAACACCTTTCATGTTTATATATTCCATTCTTACATGCCTTTATCATTCCTTGGGAATTTCTCTTTATTCTGAGCATGAGTTCCTAAAACTATTTTAGAGAATAACATAAATTTTATACACACACACACACACACACACACACACACACACATATATATATATATATAAATTCCCCATTATCTGACTTCTCTCTTCAAAATTTTATACATGTATTTTTGAAATTGAAATTATTTGATGAACTCCTTAATTGTCTATGTTGGTCTTTTTTTTAAAAAAAGTTTTTTTATTTTGTCAAAATCAGAATCATTTCTATTCATGTCATTTTATTGATCATAGCTGTAAATTACATAGCCTTTTAAGGTTTGCAAAGTACTTCATATATATTATCTCATTTGATCCTCATCACAACCCTGATAAGTAAATGCTATTATTATTCTCATTTTACAGATGAAGAAATTGAACCAGAGAAAGTTTAAATGACTCGACAAGGGTAACACAAGTAGTAAGATCTATGGCCTCATATGTTTGATTTGACCTTAGTTTTCCTGACTCCAGTCTTGACATTCTCCTGTGCTATCTAGCTACCTAGATCAATCCTGAATCTTGAGAGATGCTCAATCCACCTGTGCTGATTTTACTTTAAGATTTGTAATTCATAGGGTACTACCTCTCTCTCCTCTGAAATTTTACAATTTTCTCTCCCAAGTAGTCAATATATACTTTTGAAGCACCTATTATGGAATAAGCCCAGTGTTAAGCTCTTTGCATAAAAAGGTAAAGGACATAAAAATTCTTTTTTTGAAAAACCCTTACTTTTCATTTTTGAATCAATACTATGTATTGGTTCCAAGGCAGAAAAGTGGTAAGGGCTAGGAAATGGGGGTGAAGTGACTTGCCCAGGGTCACACAGCTAGGAAGTGTCTGAGGCCATATTTGAACCCAAGACTTCCCATCTCTTGGCCTGACTTTCAATCCACTGAGCCACCTGGCTGTCCCCAGACACAATAATTCTAATGGGGGAAACAAGAACATACAAATTTATGTATACACACACACACACATATATACACACACATACACATAATATTCTTATAGTTATACATATATAATATAAGACAGAATGAATAAATATTAAATGACTAATTAATATGAGGTATTTTGGAAAGGAGGGTGCTAGGAATTGAGATCAGGAAAGGCTTCATATAGAAGATGATTCCTCTGGAGCAAATTAAAGTAGAAGGAGTATATAAGGCAAAGGTAGAGATAGAGTGCATTCCAGCATGTGAGAAGGGAGAAACACAGAGATAGGAAATATGAGGATTAGAGAGAACAGTTTGCCTGGATCATGAAGTATAAGAGAAGAATAATACCTGATGAAACTTTCAACCTGATGAAATCCATTGAAGCCAAAATATCTAGGCCTTGAAAAGCTTATATTATATTATATTATATTATATTTATTATATTATATTATATTATATTATATTATATTATATTATATTATATTATATTATATTATATTATATTATATTATATTATATTATATTATATTATATTATATTATATTATATTATATTATATTATATTATATTACATTACATTGTATTGTATTGTATCGTATCGTATCGTATCGTATCGTATCATATCGTATCATATCATATCATATTATATTATAATATTACATTACATTACATTACATTATATTATATCATATTATATCACATTACATTACATTATATCATATTATATTATATTACATTACATTACATTATATTATATTATATTATATTATATTTATATTTATATAATTTATAACACAATATTACATGTTTATATTGTTTAATCCAAGAATAATAAGAAGCCACTGAAATTGACTGAGTAGAAGAGTCACATGATCAGATCTATGTTTGAGGAAAATTGCTTTGGAAATAGTATGTAGGATGACCTGGAGGGGGTAGATACTTGAGGAATAAGGACAATTAAGGAAACTGTTGAAATAGTTTAGGTGGAAATGATGAGAAGCTAAATTAAGCAGTAACTGTATGGGAGGATAGAAGTTGTTAAGAAAGAAATGGAAAAATTTGATTGACTATATGGGGCGTGAGATAATGAAGGGGCCAAGGAAATGCTAAAGTTAGCATTCCCATTAATGAATATGAAAAAAGTCTGTAGTAAAATTGGCTTGACCAGATAACCCATACGTCATGTCAAGTTTGAGAGTTGTTCAAATTGAGACACTCACAGAAGACCTGAGAGCTCTCAAGAGGAAAATGATTTAATTTTAAGAGGGAAATAACACAAAATGAAGAGAAAAGTATTTGACTTGCATAAAGCCTTGATTAAGTTGGGCACCACTCTCCCATCTCTTTGTTGACCAGGATGGTTTACCAGTAAGTCCAGAAGGAGAAGTTGGAATTCTTCATAGTTTTTGCTTCTTTATTTACATTTTGGTTTTGTATTCCAGTGACCAGGAAGTTTCATCCACAACCCAAGCTTTTAGGGTCTATGTTCTTTATGACAAATATAGTCTTAAAATATTGACACATGCATTGTAACATCTAGCCAAGGTTAACAAGAAAGGCAAACTTATTGAATGCCATTACTGGATAAGCAGACACTATATTTTTAAAAAATGGCATTCCATATTTGGAGAGTTAAGGTTGGAGTTCAGAAATGTAGTTTTTAAGTGTCTTAATTAGGCTAAAGGAACTTTTCTCCCATTTCTGTCTAAATTTAGGCAATTACTTTTTACCTCACTGTGACTGACTTACTCTAACAGAGTCCTTCTTTCAAGATTGTGTTTAGCCCCATTTTGTGAAGTATGAGCTCAGACTCTCTAAGGATATTGCATTTCACCACTCTTGTGAATCCCTTATGACTATGCAAATAAAGCCACAAGCAATTAAAGGAGGCATAGCCAGGCAGTCATCCAGAAACTAACCTACCCATATTCACTAAACTAGTTACTCTATTTACTGTTGTCTTCACTAACTCAGAACTGTCATAAACAAAACTACTCAATGGAAATCTTCTTAATTTTAGATTTAACATCAGGTCCCATTTGAGTACATTATCCTATTCAGCATTCCCCTCACAAAGGTGTTATTGTTGGCACTATCTGAAGAGTTACTGGCTTCACTGTCTGGGACAGTTAATGTTCTTAGCCTGATTTTTAGCACACGACTTCAAAACTCAAAGTTTGTTTATTTGGAGAATTTTGAAATTAAAGGATGATTTGTTTACTGGTTATAAGTAACTTATCAGCATACGTCACATCCTTTGGTCATGTAGTTAACATCTAAGCAGATTCAAAATGGATACCAATATCATTTGATAGTCTTTGTGAGTCTCTTATTAGTCATTAAGAGTCAATGACTTCTAGCAGCTCCCAGCCTTATCTGGATTCAACCCAGCTACTGTCCTCTGAGTTGAAAGGATACCTTTTCTTATTACCCAATCATTTGAGGCATCCAGTCTTCTACTTCCTACTCATTGTCACAGTTAGCATACAGCACATACTGTTCTAGCAGTGTCTAATGCTAGATCAGATTACTGATTACAGAGAATTTCACTTTCAAGCCACTCACAAAATGCCAGTGGGAGGAATCTATTCCTGTTTGGACTTGAGATTTTGAGCTTTTGAATCTTCTGGTTCTCTAGCCTTCCTATAGTAATTCATACTGATGTGCAATTCCATTCTAAGAGTACACATCCCTCTGCATAAATAAGCATTAAGGTTAGCTCTGGAGAAAAAGTTATATTTGTAATTCCAGAATGAACCTTTAGATTTCCCATCTATTGAAATTGATATTAGAGATTTAGCTATTTCCTCTTTTGTTTATGAAAACAATTTCTGTTAACTTTTTTTCTTGTCCTTATAGACTAAAACTCCTCCATCTGGATGCTAGGATAACAGTGATAGAAATCTTCCATTAGGATTGCCTAGTTTTCTCATCAGTTTCAATAAGCATAGAAGAAACAGAGTTTAGAGCAAAAGAATATTTAAATACCATAGAAAGAAGATCCTATCATCAAATAACATCATTAAGTTCACATTTTATACTTTGACATTCTCAGATACTCAACATTTCTCTTTGAAATGTTTTTTCTAGACTGAATGTCCATTAATTATGATATAATTTTAATATTAATTTTTGACTACCTATATTCTTTCTCTTCCTCCTACCCCTTCTCCATCCCCAAACAGGTAATGTGATTTAGATTGTACATATATTATTATGTAATAAATTTTTGGTTGTTCATCATGTGAAATGAGACATATATTGTCTATACTAGAGAAAAATTTGTGGAGGAAATAAAATAAAAAGTGATATGTTTAAGTCTGCATTCAGATTCCATCTATTTCTTCTGCAGTGGTGAGATATCCTTTTCTGTCATGAATCCCTTGGTGTTGTCCTAGATCTGCATTGGCAAAGACATGGAATGAGTGCAGAGCCAACTCTTGGTGAGCCACTCCATTTGTTTTTTGTATGCCCTACCCCTATGTCTAGCCACCCAAAGCAAGCACTTTCTCCTTCATCTTTCTCTGGTAATGCTGGGGGCTCACATATGGCTTGAATTTGCCCTTTGGGCACTCAAACTCATTAAAGGTTCACCAATGCTATAATTGTCTTTTTGATAGTAGTTAAGTGTTTAACAGTTGATCATCATATGTCACAATTGATACTGTGTACAATACTCTCATGGTTCTACTCTCTTCACTTTCCATTATTTCATATTAGTTTTTCTAGTTCTTTTTTTTTGTGATCATCTTGTTTGTCATTTCTTATGGCACAGTAATATTCCATTATAATCATATACCAACACTTGTTCAGTCATTCCACAATTGATGGATACCCATTCAGTTTCCAGTTATTTGCCACCACAAAAGGAGCTGCTATAAATATTTTAGAATATATAATTTCCTTTCCTTTTTCCTTAATCACCTTAAGAAATAAACTTAATATTAATGTTGCTGGGTCAAAAGGTATTTTTTAAATTATATAACCAATTCATTGATCTGTTCTTTCTATATTTATTGATTAGGCACTTATAGACAAAACATTTTCCTCTATTGTTTTGCTATATCCCATAAAATCTGGCATGTTGTTTCATTATCATTTTCTTTAATAAAATTGTTTATTGTCTCTATGACATCTTCTTTAATACTCTCATTCTTTAAGATTAAACTAATCTATAGTTCATAGTTCTGTATTTCCATGGTCCCTTATTAAATATAATATGTTGTATTATAGTCTGAAAAGACTGCACTTAATATTTCAGCTTTTATACATTTAAATATTCAATTTTTGCATCTTAATATATGGTCAATTTTTTAAAAGTACTATGGGCCACTGTAAAAGTTAAAATTAAATCTCAATAATAAAAATATTATATTTTAAGAGATTTATTAATGATCATTAGAAATAAAGGAATAAAAGGGATCCAAAATAAAGACCACATGCCCATGGCTGATCAGCCTGTTGAAAATCCCACTCACCACCATTTGAGCCAATATGCCAAAGAGGGTGGGACCCTCCACATTCCCACCTAATATCCTCTGTCTAAAGGAAGTACATAACAACAGGAAATCACTGGGCTCCTGGGAAATGTAGTTGTTTTTTTTTTAGGGTAAAAGATTTTAAATTCTACATTTCCCCCTGAGATCCATAGAAGACTGGTCTCTCCCATGGATCTTGTAAATATAACTAACTTTTTAAATTATAATAATTTGGGGATAAAAAGAAAAGAGAACAAAACCAGTGATTGCTAGGTGCATTGACAAAAATATAGTTAGGCAGCAGTCCTCTTCAGCATAAGAGTATACATATAAAACAACTGCATTCAACCCCACACAGTTCAGATCACCACATCCCAAAGTGCATTCTGGATCTTCTGGTGCAGTGTGTGGTCTGTGGAGGTATCTTCATGGTGCCCTCTCCAAATAGTTCACTTTCTGGATTCAGAGAGGTTTCTTATTCTAAAATTGCTCTCAAAAAGAATTTATACTCTACATTTTAGAATAATAATACATCCCCCCCTCCCTGAAGAGAGAGATCACTTAAGGAATGCATGACTGAGTTATGAGGTATATGAATCAATTGACAAGAGAAATCAAAAACATAAAAAATAAATCCAAATAAAGAAGAATAAATAATTTCTGGATGAAATATAGACTATCAAAGTCTTATGTGTAAAAATTTTAAGTAAAGGAAAATAAACCTATAGCAGATCCTTGAATCAGGACCCAATTAAAGTGATTTATGTAATTATGCACTTTACCAATCAGCAGCCAGGACTACAGAAAGTTTTGCCACACAAAGAAAGACAGAATAGGGACTAGATTATAGGAACCAGGTAGAAGCCAAATTTGAGATATTTGGTAGAATGTGGGACAAGGGAGACCTGCCTTTGACATATGTCGAAAAAAGCCACAACCTTGAACCCCAAATAAGTTCAAGTCCTCTTGTCTTGGCTCAAAATTTCATCAATCCCATTGGGATCGGTTGATCTCTTTGACTTTGTGCTCAATTGGCACTATGCAGTTTAGCTTTGTGTTCCTGTGCAATGGCTCTTTTTGTATTCCCTTCTCCTGGAATCAGGCAAAATCATCAAGCAAAGTTCCATAATTTTTAAAAACAATCAATGGCATCATTTTTATAATCTAAAGCTTTTGTGGTAAGCATTAATATTAGCACAAATGTATTTTAAACTTATATTACTGCAAAATCAAAAAAAATTAAAGAAAAATATTCTTAATACTGTTGGCATGTGCTTCAAATACAAAAAGGAGAGAAAAATAAAACTCATACTATATTGCACATCAAAGAAAAACAATAAAAATTTTAATAATCAAAAATATATAGCTTACAATCATTGATACACTGTGTCAGCTAAGGAAAGGAAGAATATGAAGGTTTCTCATCCAAAAATTAGATCCATTTCCTCTTCAAACTTAGCCATGATCCACTCTGAGTGCAAATGATTTTCACAAAACAACAATTTTTCTTTTATAAAGAACAGTAGTACAACAGGTAATACACATTCAATAAGTATCAAAATCCCCAAAGTTATAATAGCCCATTTAATTACAATAGAAAACAAACCCACTATCATTAGGATTCACATGAATCTTCTGTATGACATTTAAAACTAGTGTATACTTGTCACAAGTTTTTCAGGTATAGCAATCTTACCTGAGATTGTCTGAGATATTTTTAAAAATCTATTACTGCCATCATTACAAAAATGTGACAGAGGAGTCTAGAAAAAACCAAACCTCTGTACTATTGATGTTGCATCTAAAAATGTCACCAAGAATATAGATCATTCTGTTACAAGGGCAGAATAAGCAGAAGAGTTACAAATGAGAAATGCTCCCTCTTGGGAGCCATCCATGGGTACCATGCCCTGGGATCAACTTCCTAGGTCCTTTAGTATGAGATTGTTATGTTCCATTCATTCACATTTTTATAAATGTAGAGGTGGGGATTATAATAGTGCCAGCTATTAAAATGGACCCTTTAGCTCTTGTTACAAATAACTCCGAGGTGGGCAAAATGATCAGTCAGAGTTGTTGAAAAAATCTAAAAATCATGTCTAAAGACCCCTTAAAATCAATTGAAGCTATTTAGCTCATTAAATTTTCCAAAGGTTGTTATACAGTTGTAAATAGTTTTGATGAAGTCATCCATCATCTATGTGACAATTTACAAAGCCAAAATGGAAGAAAAAGCTGTTGGGATTTTTATGGGCTTATTCTATAATATTTGTTCATTATAGTTATAGGGGAAAGGTAAAAGAATATAACAGTAGTTATTAATATATGAACTTAAAACAATAAAAATAAATCTTAAAGCAACCAGCAAAATACAGAGACTTTCATAAAACAACAGTCTTAAAAGGCTTAAAATTTTTACCTCCAGTCTCTTTAAAGGTCCTTCTCAATTCATTTGGATTCCTTTTGTCAGAACTGTGGTATTTCCCATAGGGAGGGAGAAAATGGGATTGAGGAATCTCAAACTGGATGAATCTTAGAGACTGGGCAGACCCAAAAGACAATGGGTTGTAGGGAGATGAATTTCTCCCCTGAATCTCAGGTAAGATAAGTGAAAGGATCAGTGTACCCATGAAAGATAGAAGCTGTTTGAAATAGGCAAGGTACTGCTCTTTCATAGAGTACACCATGCTTGTAATTTTTATTCCTTTTTGGAAAAGTAAATTCCTTCTTCCCTTCTCCCCTTGAGGTCCCCTGCCATGTAGGGGCTTATTATTGCCTAGGGAAAGCATAACCAAGTATTTTTACCAGGTGCCTGGAGAGCAGCTCCAAGGACTCCCAGCTTCTTGGTAGCAGCAATCAGCAGCACCAAAGGATCAGAAAGGGGCAGCTACCAGGGTCGGGGCTCAGGGCTGAGGTTTGAGCTTGGATTGGGGCTCAGACCAGAGCAGGAGCAGAAGAAGGAGAAATTGGGATCAGAAAGGTCAGGGATGGATGGCTAGGACAACCCAGGAGGCTGGATTGGCAGTAGCATCAGCAACGCCAGAGGAAGCAGCAAGGAACTGAGGATCATGGGCTCAAGCAGGTGGGTGAGAGAAATGACTTATTTCCTCTTCACCAAGAGTCCCTTGGATAAAAATAGCCTAGTTGGTAAGGAAAGTGACCAGGCAAAAAGTAGGGAAAGAAAAAGTCAGTAGCTCCAAAGAGAGTTCGGAGTTTGCCAGGGTGGGAGAAAAGCCTTGGCAGGAGAAACGTGGATTAAAAAATTTTATCTAGACTATCTTAAAAAAATTGAGAGGTTCTTCTCCAACTAGTGGTTGCCATCAATGTAAAAATTAAAATTAAATATCAATAATAAAATATTATATTTTAAGAGATTTATTAATGATCATTAGAAATAAAGGAATAAAATAGATACAAAATAAAGACCATGTGCTGATGGCTGATCAGCCTGTTGAAAATCCCACTCACCACCATCAAGCCAAAATGCCAAAGAGGGCAGGACCCTCCATGTCCCCTCCTAATAGCCCCTATCTAAAAGGAAGTACATTAATGACAGGAATTCGGTGGGCTCCCAGAAAATGTAGGTCTTTTTTTAGGGTAACAGTATATAATTTTTCAATTATATACCACTAAGAAAAAAGTAAATTCATATCTTTCCCCATGCAAATTTCTCCATATATCTATCATATCTAGATTATCTAAGATGTTATTTATCTCAATTCTCTTATTTTTTTTTGTTAGATTTATCCAGTCTTAGAGGGAAAGTATTAAATCCTCCACTGTTCTATTTTTGTTATAATTTCCACCAGTAATTTCTTTAACTTTTTCTTTAAAAATTTGGATGTGATAACATTTGGTGCATATATTTTTTACTGATCATGCTTCATTATCTATAGTATCTTTTAACTTAATTTGATGTTCCTGTTTATCTCTTTTAGTTAGGTCTATTTTAGTTTTAACTTTGAGATTATTATTGCTATTACTTTTTTTTATCAGCTGAAGCAAAATATAATTTACTACATTTCTCTATTTTTACTTTTTGTGTCTCTCATTTTAAATATGTTTCTTATAAACAAAATATTGTTGGGTATTGGTTTTTAGGCCAATATGCTATCTATTTCTGTTTTGTGGGTGAATTCAACCTATTAACATTTAAAGTTATAATCACTAGTTCTATATTTCACTACATTTCATTTTTCTTCACTGTTTTCCTTCTTTGTCTATCTTTTTATTGTATTCCTCCTTAGAGATCTAATTATTTTTCTCTAACCACTTTATCCCCACCCTTTCTTCAATCCCATTCTTGTTTTCCTCTTCCACCTTTCTAAGATTACCTCCCCTTTCTCCCCCTTACTCTTTCCATACATACTCTCCTCCTTACTCTCTCTCTCCTTGTTAATCTATTTACCCTTCTATGAGCCTCTCTCTTATTCCCTGCCTATCCTCTTATTTGCTAATAAAAAGGTATTCTATTATTTCCTTCCTTTTCCTATCCCCTTGCCCTCTTTTCTTCTTGATCTATATGTCCTTCTAGGATTCTCTACTTTAATTTTATCCCTTAAGCTTTCATCTCCTTATAGGCTAAAAAAATTTTACCCTTATATTATTACCTCTCTTATCCCAATCTGATGAATATAAAGTACTAAATCCCTCCTTCCCCTCCTACCATTCATTGGAACATTTCTTTCATTCATACTTCTTTTATATGAGAGGATTATTTCAATATATCCCTCTCCATCCATTTAAATTTTTTTAACTCATTCTATTATGTTCTATTTGACCTTGAAGCTTCTATCTATAAATGCTCCTTCAAACCATTCAATATCATTTAAAAAGTTTAACCATAGCATTTTGTCATATAAGAAGTAAACACTTTGACCATATTAAATCCTTTAAAATTGGTCTTTCATGTAATCTTCTAATGTTTCTTCTCATTCTTGAATACCAAATTTTCTATTCAGCATTGGTCTTTTATTCAATAATAATCAAAAGTCTTTTGTTTCTTAAAATAACTATTTCTTTTCTTGCATGATGATCCTTAGCTTTGCTAGAAAGGTTATTCTTGCTGGTAAACTCAGCTACATTGCTCTTAAAATGTTTGTATTCAATGGTCTTTGTTATTTTAATGTAGATATTGCTAAATTTTGTATTACCCTTATTGTATCTGCACAATTTTTAAACTGTGTTTTTTAGTTACTTTTATTATTTTCTCCTTATTCTAAGATACAAAATAGGTGTCAAAAATAATAAATTTCAGGGAGTCCAAGGATTCTTACATTGACTCATTTCCATCTATTTTCCAGTTCAGTTGCTTTTTTGTGTGTTATTTCATATTTCCTTTTAGTTTTCATTCTTTAGATTTTGTTGTATTATATTTTTATGTCTTGTAAAGTCACAAGATTCTATTTGCCCAGTTCTAATTTTTATAGAATTAATTTCTTCCATGACCTTTGGATCCTCCTTTTCAATTTGGTCCATTCTACTTTTCATAGAACTCTTTTATTCATTAGATTTTTTTGGCCTCTTTTTCTAGTAGGTCAATTCTGAATTTGAACTGTGATCTTTATTTCCAATGAAGGTATCCAATGAAGTTATCTATGATTGGGTTCTTTCTCTTATGCTTATTCATTTTTTAAACCTCTTTAAAAACTTTTAGTGGCCTATATCTTAATTGTCAGTGTTATGCAAGTATCAGCTTCTTTTTCCTATGTTGAAGGTATAATGATTAAAATGGTTTTGACTAAATTATAAGAGTAAAAAAATGTTGTGGTCACCATATATAGAAATTAACCCATAAGTCACAAGTATGTTAATAGTTCTAATAGCTTTGTCATAGTAAGATAAATATAACAGGAGAGGGACATATAGAAAGTAGGTAAAGAATTACCCCATAGTCTGTCTCAGCATTTCAGCCTCAGAATCAACACCCCTCCCCCCACTTCCTGCCTGGTCTCACCTTATATGCCATTCCCTTCACCCACTAGCTCTCCTACATCACCCCCCCAAGAACCAATCACAATTCCTCAATTAGCCTGGCACCACCCAGTAGGGCAGTACCTTTTGGATTAATTCCCTATTTGCTGATTGACCCAAATTCAAGACAAATGAAAGGGAAGTCTAAATCTCTGATTGATCAAATTAAAATACAAAATAAAAATTCCCTTCTCATAATTCTCCTGTGATTCTTTTGGGAAATGAGCATGTTGAAATCTCCTCAAACATGCCTACTCTCCCCAATGAATCATTTCCTATAGCCAAAGTATATCTCTAAGGATTCTCCTACTTATGGTGTATAAAACATTGCCCCTTCTAAGGGAAATTACAGCAACCTGGGAACAAGACGGAAATAAAAAAGAAAGAAAGCAAAAACAATAATTAATAGATGCATGGACAAAAAACAGTTCCCTTTTGTCATAAAAATTTACATTTAGAATAAATGTATTCAACCCTCTTCATTCAGTTCATTCTGGATATCTTGATGAAGCATGTGGTTTCCACAGGCATCTCCATGGCATCCTCTTCAAGAAATTCACCTTCCTGATTCGAGGTGCTGGTGAGGCTCTTCTAAAATTCCTCCAAAAGATTTTCTAACTCTGGATTTTAGGACAATCATACAATTAAAGCCATACAGAGGGGATCATTTCCTAGGGTTTAGTTTTTGTTGTTGTTATTTTCTGAGTTCTCTGGAGATCTTTAATCTCTTGGTTATTTTCATTTCTAGATTGCAGGGTTCTTAATAATACTAATTACTTTCAATACCCTTACCTAATGTGGTTTCCCTAGAGGCCAAAAGTTTCTTCTTACCCCTATGTCCTGAAGCAGCAATCAGGAACCTCATAATCCCAGAGTTAACTCATTTGTGTATATTTGCTGCTCCTCTTTATAGCCACAGTTTGAAACACTCTCTAGTGTGCTCATGTAGAAGACTATAGACCCCCACAGTCTTCTCTTAATTAACCAACATGGTCATTTGGTATGCATTAATCATATATTATATTTAAACAACCTCTTCAGTGTTATGTTGAAGTTGTGGCCTACACAGCTGCCTCCAGGCCTTGTGATCTATTTAATAAATAGATAGCCATCTAAATCTTTCCTAGTTTATTCTGAAGTTGTCTCACATTGGACAATTATTTCTCCCTAACTCTTAACCACTTCTGCCACTTCAACATTCACTCAGAGGCACAAATTTTAGCCATTTGTGGGGAAATTTGGAGGATAGATAATCTTCTTTTCTGCACCTTCCCAGAATCTTTTCAATGTAACAGTACCTCATTTTATAATTTAAACATACTTCAGGGAGTTTAATAATATTTCATTATGTAGTGATTCAAGATGTGCAAAGTCCTTTATATGTGTTCATATATTCACATATAAATATATATGTACATTTCCCATATGTCTATAATTTAAATATATGAAAATATTATACATACATACAATTCATTTTATATATACTTATATAATATATAAATTATGTTTATATTATATAAATGCAGATTATATATATATATAATTTGATTATGAAAGCAACCTTGTGAAGTAAAAGTTATTGTTTTACACATTTTACAGTTTAAATAACTGAGGCCCAGAGATGTGAAATAACTTGACCAAGATCTTACTTTTAGTGTGCAAGGTGTCAAAAGCCTTCCTGACTCCAAATCTAGTTCCCTATCCACTTTGACACACTACCATAATGAATGCACATTCATTCATCACATATCATATATGAAATTCCTCTGCAGAGTTGAAATTACAAAGAGGGCAATGAAGAGGTACATGGTGGTTTTGAGTATACTGAAACCTATAAAATATAAAGAACTTGGGAGAACAGAGGTAAGAGATTTCACCAAGAAATTATATGATGGCAAAAGAAGGTGGACTATTCCATTGTTGCAAATGAGACATAACAGATGGGCACCCAGAATTCCACTGAAACCCTTCCTTGAGTTGTCAGGAGAATGCAAAGAAAGCATCAACCACATGAGGTGGAAACCCTGTGTAAAAGTTATGTGTTGAACAGTCTGGGCAAACAAACACATATAGATTCCAATCTTTATCCTCTCAGAAAACTTCCAAAACAATGAGATCACAAATCCTCTGAAATATTTAGCCATTCTGGTATGCAGAACACTGTTCTAGAGCCTTGGAGAAAGGCAAAATTTAGATTATCTGGTACTATATAGAAATTATAGACTAGCATAGGTAGATTATAGGTAGCATAGCCAGATTATATTAGATAGAGTGATAGTCTTATAATGCAAAGAGCTGAGCTCAAATCCAGGGTCAGACACTTTCTATGTGATCCTTGTTAAATAACTTCACCTTCAATTGTCTCATTTTTCTTATCTGTAAAACAAATTGGAAAAGGAAATCACAAACCACTCCCAAATCTTTGCCAAGAAAATTCCAAAATGGGTCACTATGAGTTAGACAAAACAAACAATTGAACAACTGGAGCATAAAATGTTAATTAATAATAATAATAAAAGTAATACAATAAAATTCTCTACTTCATAGGACTATTGTAAAACTCAAATTAGATAATATATGTAAGTCATTTTTATTACTTGTTAGGAAATATAATAGCTAAATTGTAGAACCTGGAGTCAGGAAGACCTGAGTCCTGTCTCAGTAACATACTGTGTGACCCTTGACAAGTCATTTAACTTCTTTTTTCTACATTTTAGTCATGTAGTACCTATCTCATGGCCAACTAGGGGGGACAGTAGATAGAGTGCCTGACTTGGAGTGAGGAAGACTTATGTTCCTCAGCTCATATCTGACCTCAGATACTTACTAGATCTCACCCCAAGCAAGTAATTTAACCCTCTTGCCTCAGTTTCCTCATCTGTAAAATTTTGTGAAAAAGGAAATGGAAAACTATTGTGATATCTTTGCCAAGAAAACCTTAAATAAGGCCACAAAAAGTCAGGCACCACTGATATGACTGAACAACAATGAAAAATTATCTGATAAGTGTTGAAAGGAACCTTGTGTTTCTTTGTTATTTATGATGTCATGTTTTATATCTAAGTCATACATCCATTCAAATGTATTAGAGTACGAAATATACCCCAAATGATATATCACTAAAGTAAAAGGACAGAAAGTTCCAAAAAGAACATGATAGTAATAGCTATTTAAAAAATCCAAATCACTTGCAATTAGAAAAATGAAAATTAAAGCAATTCTGAGATTCCATATCACAGTTATCAAATGCAAAGTTTAGAGAAGAAAGTAAAAATGACAATTTTTTATGGGGTTTTGGAGGAAAAGTCACATTGATACATTACTGGTAAAACTTTGTACTGGCCCAGCCATTTTAAGGAGGAAATTAAATGTATGTCCCCATATTTGTTCAATTGTGATCTTTTGATTTATTAATGCCACTATAATTACTATACTCCAAGAAGATAAAAAGGAGCAAAAACACCTATATTTATGAAAATATTTTTCATTATATCAGTGAACTAGAAATAAAGGGATTACCCAACAATATGGGAGTGACTGAACAATTTATAACATATGAGCATAATGCAGTACTATTACGCTGCAAGAAATAATGAAAAGTACAGCTTGAGAGTGTGAGATTAAAACTGAAAAAATATTCAAAATATTTATTATATAAGATTTAATAATAATAATAAAGTGATTAAGAAAGGGGTTAATTCAGCCAGGTGAGCAGAGCACAGAGGCAGAGAGATCCATACCTGCTGCACTTCACCGAAAGCCCAAGCTCAAAAAGAGCCCTGCAGTGTGGGTCTCAGACAAATTTCTCTTCCAAGCCTCCATATGTAAAATGAGGACATAACTTAAAAGGATGCTGGTTAAATGTAGTTCAGCTGTAGCAAATTCGTATTTGCACAAGAGAAAGCTTCAAAAGACTTCTATCAATTGATGCAAAGGAAAGTGAGTAGATCCAGAAGAACAATTTATAAAATGAGAACATGAAAATAAAAATTTGGAAGACTTTAAAACTCTAATCAATTAAATGACAAACTATGATTATAGAACATTGATGACAAAATATGCTATCTATTACTTAACAGAGAAGTCATGGAGTAAAGAAGGAAAACATACATTTTTAGTAATAACCAGTAGGAGAATTTGTTTTGCTTGATGATACTTTTGATAGTGCTCTCATTTTATTTTTTTATTTCACAATTGGAAGCGTGGGCAGGCAATGTTAAGGTAAAAAAAAGTAAAAGAGAAGAATATTGAAAAATACAGTTATTGCAATATCTGTATTAAAATACAGTAAAGAGAACAGAAGGAAAGCTAGAAAAAAATAAAGAAAACAGGACAACTTTGAAAACTAAAGTTGGAACTTATATATTTAAAAATAAAAGCAAATTGGGCACAATAGAGATCAGCAAAAATCTGACAAATGCAATGAGTAAATACCATTCCACAGAATTAATGATAAAATGTACTACTAATCTCCTATAGGAGAGCTGAAGTATAGAATGTGGAATTTGGGGCATGATTGATGGTCAATCACAAATTCATTACAAGAGTTTTCATTTTCTTTTCAAGCAGAAGCAAGTTGAATGGATAGAAATAAATGCTTGGAATTGAAAAGATACTGCAAGAAAAATACAAGTGTGCAGAAGATTGAAGCAAGCAGATAGCAAAGGATATATATGAGAATTCAGCATTGTCTTATGAAAATAATATCAGGAATGTTGAAGCTTATAATGAGCTGCTGCTAGTAAAGGAAGCTTAAGGATCACACAAATGGATGAAGCATGGCTATACCTGGGGAAAGTGAAGGTCAAAGTACAAAAATAATTTTTATTTGATGGTATTTGACAACAGCGAGAAGGAAGAACTGCTTAATATTTACTTTGTTTATGTGCCACTTTATTTGACCCTCATAAGAACACTCCTAGAATATTGTATTCAATTCTGAGCACTATGGTTTAAGAAAATCATTGGTAAACTTGAAAGTATCCATAGGAGAAAATTCAAGTGGCAAAGGTCTCTAGTCCATTTCATATAAGATGTAGTTGAAGTAACTAGGGATGCCTAGTCTAGAAAAAAAGATGACTTGGGGAGAACATATAACCATCTTCAAATGCTTTAAAGGTATCATATGAAATAGAAATTAGAATCATTACTTTTTTCTTCTCAGAGGGCAGAATCAAGAGCAGTGGATGGAAGTTAGAAAAAGGCAAATTGAGACTAGATATCAGGGGGAAAACCTTAACAATTATTAGATATATCCCAAAGCAGAATTCTCCACCTTGGAGGCTTTCAAGCAAAGTCTGGATGACTACTTGTCAGGTATTCTACAATGGTCAATTATTTTTTTTTTTGGATTAGATGATCTACTTTCAAATACAGAGATTCTATGATAGGGTAAAACATTAGACAAGACACAAAGGTAGCAACATATGGAGGGTAGATGGATGAACCTAAAGTTGAAAACAAGAGTGGTACCAGTTTGTGGGAGGTCTTAAAAACCTGGCTAAGTAGTTTATTTAATGGATATGAGGAAGTGACTGAAGAATATACTATCATGGCAAGAATAGCAGATTGGAGGAAGAAAAAAAAAACAAGTGGAAATGCACATTAGAAGATGATTGCAACTGTCTTATTAGGTGCTGATGAGGACCTGCAATAGTGGTATCAACATTGATGTGTCAGTGTGGAGATGCAAAACTTAATCTAAATTACAGTATTCCAAACTTATACTTAAATAATAGCAGGAAGTGAATAATTGGCAAAATAAAACAAAAACAACATGGTACAAATTTTAAAAGCAAAGAGCATATTCAAAGTTCTGCTATTTTAAGTTTTCTAATAACTAGTCAAAAAGATAAAAAATCTATTCTAGTTAGAATTTGCATGTATTATTTAAATAGTATTCATTTCACAAATCTGAAACAGCAGATTTGTTGTACTGTAGTATAACCCTTTTGCTTCATATTTTAAAACAAAATTTTCCATTTCCCTTCACAAATAAGGATTGAACAAATATTTGTGAATGAATAATTCTGTTTTGAATTGGGGGAAATTTTCCAAAATGTGTATGTGCTAATATTGTTATTTCAATACTTGAAACCTATATGATTTTGTCAGTGCAGGTTCTCCCTCTACCTCATAAGGCAGATCATGAGCCCCTTTTACCTATAGTCACAGGCTTTGAATATTTGTAAAGCTGAAACAATGCATCAGTCTTTGTTGGAGATTCTTGTGATAAACCTTTCCAGATCAAACCAGGTTGTTTTTTGGAGGACATACATAGTCCTTCACAGAGGCCACACTTGAAGTTTTTCCAGCTTCTTTGAGTCTGCCAGGGCTTAGTTTCTACTGGCATGTCCTTTGAGAACTAAGGGTAACCCCCACAGCAAAATGAAATATTGGGAGAAAGATTTCCATGCAAGTTCTCATTCCTGCCAAGATTCTAATAATGTCTGTTAGAAAAAAACGACAACCAAATTACTTAAGTATTATCAAGTTAAGAGAAAAGAAAGGATCTGACAGATAAATCTCAGGGCTTACAGAGATATTTGAAAATATTTTGGAGAGTTTCTGTGTTCCATGCCTGGATTTTATTCCATTACAAATAGCATTATCAAAGAAATACTATAAATTTTCCTCTTCAAAGGTGAATCTGGAATTTTGAGTGAAGCTTGGAAGACACATGCTTATGATTTCCTTGTAATTTAGGATGTGTGATAAGAACACACTGACTTGTCATCAAAACTTGCTTCTTCCTACCCTTTATGTATTTTTCATTTGTTACTCTAAATTTATTGCATTCTTTCTTTTTGTCTCAATGTCATTCTCTCTGTCTGTCTCTCATTTTCTTTCTCACCATCATGTCTTCCATATCCATACTTTAACTGGTTAAACATCCTATTTATTAAAATCAAGCTCTGTGTATAACTTGCCATTTGTGTGTGCCAACTTCTTCATTCCCCCCAAAAGGTCTTTTCCACTGATTCTTTTGAGATTGTGGTGTTTCATGATTTGTGGCTGGAAAATATCACTGGGAGAATACTTTCAGAAAAAAGGACTTTGGTATTTGGGAGCAGAATGGAATCCTTTAATGTGCTGTGCCTATTTAATTCCAGTCTAAGTCCCTTTGCCCTTGGGATATGATCAGTCCCATAGTCAAAATGTCTTGTGGTTCATTCAAAAACTGTATCCCCAGAGTCTCTTACTTACTTTTACCTTTAATTACTTACTTACTTACCTTTAATTATTAACCTGAGGGTAAAGTTAGTTTAAAGCAAAAACACTTGCTGAAGGGACATGGAAGAACAATAGTAACAAGGCTTTCCCTTGTAGATCTATGGTACTTATTCTACAAATAAACATCAGTGAGGAAAAATTGGCATGCAGATAGAATGCACTAGTAAAGATCATGTCCAATCCTTCTGCCAACCAACATTTTGTATATGTATTTTGTAAAAAATAAAAATGGAGAGTTATAAAAATAGATGGGAAATCTATGCCAATATAGATTCAAAACTGTTCAGATACTTTTGATAGATATAATCAAAAGTATCTTCAGTGATGAAGTGAAGCTCAAATTTGAACTTCCCTTCAAGGCCAGATGTAAGGCCACTAAAGTGACTCATTATAAAAATAAAATATTTATTAAAATATATAAGAATAAAAAGGATTTTTAATTCTAAGGGATTCTAAATCTACCAAAATAAACCCCCTGGATCCACAAGGAACCCCTTCTCCTGTGTTTCACAGGCTACACTAATTCTCCTTGATCTGACTAACCCAAATTTATCCTATTCTAAATAAAACTACCATTATTATCCCTATAATTCTTAACTCCACCTTCCAGTTATAAAATACCAAAGGCTAGCTGGTTGAGTCTCAACAAGAACCACATTTGGACTCTGAGTCTGTGACTCTTAACAGACTCAGAGTCCAAACCAAGGATCAGATCTTCCTTTGGTCTTCTCAGAAATAAACCAATTCATAAAGCTAGAAATAGATAGTCAATAGTGTTTCCCAAGTTGGAAAAGAAAACACTAAGCTCTTTTAGGTCTTGCCTTCAGACAGACAGGGAGAGGCAAAGCTGTTACCTCCTCCAGCCCTGAGAGAGAATCTCTGAGTGTGTGTCTCTGCCAATTGCCAGAGACCAACTGCCATGCCAGAGCAAGTAACTGACACAGAAAAATGATTATAACTGTCAACATTTGAAATTAACATACTCTTTCAGCTCTGCTTCAAACTCCAATTTTTCTCAAGCTAACCAATCTACCTACTTCTTATCTCTAAACTAATAAAACAATACTTATTTTCTAATATTTTTATGATATACATATACATAGTTATAGATAGATAGTTCTAGACACTTTAATACTTTAACAAATTTTCAGGTCCATTGCCTACCCATTATCTTTTCTGACTTCAGCAACAAGGAAAATCAATTCTTCAAGAATCTCCAGATAACTTTCTCCTTATCTCTATATCCCTTAAAACTGAGAAACAAAGAGACTGGGTTTGTATTCAAATGATTTAATATTGAATTCTAACTATTTTAATTTACTTATATCACTCTTCATCAGGGAGAATAATCACACAGCTAATAATCCAGGTATCTGGTCATGAGAATCTTCCATCAGTAGAGTGGTTTAAATGAAGTCAAAGCTAAACAGGAGAGATGTTGTGAAAGTAGAAATATGATAAATGCTACCTATTACATTAATTTAACAACTTACTAGATGTGGGGGATGAGTAAATTTCCCTAATATGTTGATTTCTTTTGATTTTGTTAATATTTCATGAATATCAGTGCAACATTCTGACATGATGTCCTTTATGACATTTCTCATGTTCACATTAGAATTCATAATGGCCTGTAGCTAACTTCCATTTTCTGACCCAAATTGTTTTTCATTGATTCTTCTGAGTTTCTGCTGTTCAATGATTTGTATCCAGGTATCATCATGGGAGGAATACTGATGTCAGAAAAAATACTTTGGTATTTATGTGGAATGTGCCATGCGATTTTCTAAAATAATCTAGGCCAATATCATTTTCCTTTTCAACTCTGGAATCTTCATTATTCCTATTTAGAACCTTCCCATAGCATAGGTACTGATGAGTAGCATATCTAACTCTACTTAGTCTGGAAAACAGGCATTTTTATTCTTTTTTTCCTGTATGGGTGCCTAGAACAATCTGTCTAAATATAGTTCTTATAGATTCGGATTGATATTGATTCAATCAGTATGAAGTCATACACAAGCAAGCACATCTGTAGAATGTATGCCTAGGTGATCATGTGTCTTCCTTTTTAATTCCTCATGTTTCTGAATGCATTGAACAAATTAATATCTCTAGGTTCCTCTCAAGAAAGTTCATGTGAACTTAATAAGTAGATAGAGCACACTTTGCTAGAGGAAAGTCTTTAAGATTGGATCTTGCAGACTGGCCAATATGGCAGCGAAGGAAAGTGATAAATGTTGAAAGGGATGTGGCAAAATTGGGACACTAATACACTTCTAGTGGAGTTGTGAGTTGGTCCAACTATTCTGAAGGGTAATTTGGAACTATGCCCAAAGGGCTTTAAAAATGCCTGTCCTTAGATCCAGCCATACCCTGCTGGGTTTGTACCCCAAAGTGATCATAGGGAAAAATACTTGTACAAAAATATTTATAGCCATGCTCTATATGATGGCAAATAATTGGAAAATTAGGGGATGCCCTCCAATTGGGGAATGGCTGAACAAATTATGGTATATAATGGTGATGGAATATTATTGTGTTGAAAGGAATAATGAACTGGAGGAAAGCCATGTGAACTGGAACAACCTCCAGGAATTGATGCAGAGTGAAAGGAGCAGAACCAGGAGAACATTGTATACATAGAGACTAATACATTATGGCACAATCGAATGTAGTAGACTTTTCTACTAGCAGCAATGCAATGACCCAGGACAATCCAGAGTAACATGAGAAAAAACACTATCCACATTCAGAGAAAGAATTGTGGGAGCAGAAATGCAGAGGAAAAACATGACTGATCATGTAGTTTGATAGGGATGTGATTAGAGTTTTGATGTTAAAAGATCAGTGTACTGCAAATATGAATAACATGGGATTAATCTTTGAACAATAATGCATGTATAATCCAGTGGAACTTCTTGTCAACTTCGGGATGTAGAGGAAAGAGTTGGGGGTGGGAATCGTGAATGTAGCCATGGATAACTATTCTAAATAAATGAGACTGCATTTTGCACTACAGTAGAGTCAAATATTTTTGTGTATGCCTCTATGTATAAGTGGTGTGTGTGTGTGTGTGTGTGTGTGTGTGTGTGTGTGTGTATGTGAGAGATAGAGATGAATAAATAATAAATAGCAGGCTCATATTTAATAAACCTTGATCAATGTGCGACTGTGAAGATATGATCTGCTATAAAAATCATATTATTTTATCTCATCTTTAAGCTCCTCAAAGAAAGTATCAAAGTTTATAATTTGGAGAAGCTAGGTTTGCTCTCTAGTGTTATTTGGAATTTTAATGTTGCTTCTTCCCAGTATGTCACCATCCCATCCTAAAACTGACTTTTTGATTTAATTTACCTTCAAGGGAAAGATTAATCTTGTCAAAAAATTGAGAATCTTGAAGAGATGGAGGCCAAAGTAATCCAGTGACTGTTTTCCAACAGAGCTTCATTCCCCCTTTTTACAGTAAACAAGTAAGCTTCAGAATTTAAACAACTATACTGTATCTCCTTGGCAGAATGTGTGCCACTTCAATGGAAGGACTGTCTTAATTCTATGTTTTTATCCCCAATTCTTTGCATGAAGGAAGAGAAGGAATAAACATTTATCAAGCATGTTCTATGTTTTAGGCACTGTACTAAACTCTTTAAAATATTATTGCATTTTGTCCTCTCAACAACCTTTGATGTAGGTGATATTATTGTCCCCATTTTAAGGTAAAGGAAATTGAGACAGTGTTAAGAGACTTTCCCAGGGTCCCACTCCTAGTGTCTGGAACTGGAATTGAACTCAAGTCTTCCTGATGTCAGACTGTGCGTTCTATCCATCTTACCACCTAGCATATAGAAGAGTTTAACAAATGTTTCTGAAAACTGATTTACTGAATGAACTAATTTGATATGGCATAATAGATGCAACACTAGATTGGACATTAGAGAAGATATTCAAATTGTGACTTGGATACTTATTTGATGTTTGATCTTATCAAGCCCTTTAACTTTTGTTTTCAGTTATTTTTTTTTTATGTCTGAAAAGAGAAGATTGGAATGAATGCCCTACAAGCCTCTAGCTCTAGATTTATAATCCTATAAATTGGCAATTCAGATCTTTCTTTAATTTCTTTTACTTGATCTTTCTTTCTTTTTTTGAAATAATTTTTTTAAACCCTTACCTTCTGTCTTGGAGTCAATAGTGTGTAACGGCTCCAAGACAGAAGAGTGGCAAGGGCTAGGCAATGGGGGTTAAGTGACTTGCCCAGGGTCACACAGCTGGGAAGTGTCTGATGCCAGATTTGAACCTAGGACCTCCCGTCTCTAGTCCTGATTCTCAATCTAGTGAGCTACCCAGCTGCCCCCTAATTGATCTTTCTATAGATCTTATTACTGCTTCATTAAAAGGTTTGGTTTTTTTTACTTCAACCTTCCAAAGTTTGGAGCCAAGTATATAATCAACTTTAAAATACGTCATGACTGCATTTACCTATATTTGACAAATAACAATATATAAATATTTATGTGGGTGCATTTGTGCCTGTATTATCTAAAAGTTTTTATTTTTATTTTTTCCAAATTATGTGTCAATACAATTTTTAATAATCATTTTCTGCCATTTTGATATTCCCTCTTCCCTCCCTCTTTCTCACCCCCACCTCCTTCTCAAGAGAGCAAGCAATATGATATAGGTTGTGCAAAGGATGTGTTATCATGCAATATGTATTTCCATGTTTGTTATATTATGAAATAAGAGACTTGTCACTTATGGTATAGGAAAATCCATAGAGGAAATAAAGTGAAGAATGGCATGCTTCAATCTGCATTCAGATTCCATCAATTCCTTCTATGGCAATGGATGGCCTTTTACATCATGAATTCCTTGGAATTGTTCTCAAACTTTGCATTGCTGATAACAGTTAATTCATTCAATGATCATGGTACATCATTGCTGTTAGTGCATACAACATTCTCCTGGTTTTGCTCACTCACTTTTCACCACTTTACATATGTCTTTCAAGAGTTTTTTTTGTTTGTTTGTTTGTGATTATCTTGTTTGTCATTTCTTATGATGCAATAGTACTTCATTATGATCCATGACACTATTCATTCATTCATTCTCCAATCAATGATCATCCCTTCTATCCAAAACTTTTTAATGAGCTCAACCCATTTCAACATTATGAACCCCTTCTAGCATCCTTGATTCCACACATTAGAACTTTCTCATTGAAAATATAGTCCATCCCAGGCATTATTAGTCAGTTTTTGGAAGGAAAAAAATGATATAGAATCTGTCCACAAAAAGCTGTCAGATGTGTATGCTATGTATCTTGTTTAATTTTTTATAGCATAACTTTAATATTGAGACTGTATTTAGGCTATTTTGTGAAATATATTATAAGGTGTTACTTTAATCCTAATCTTTGTTAGACTGTTTTCCAATTTCCCAGCAGTTTTTTATTAAACAGGAAATTTTTCCAAATAATTTATTTTTTCTACTTTATCAAATTCTGGGCTGCTGAGTTCCATAACTTCTGATTCTCCTTTGTCTAGTCTGTTCCATTTACCTATCTTTACTTTTTAACCAATACTAGGCTGGTTTTGATGACTAATATTTCAGGACGTCATCTAAAGTTATTCCTGCCTTTTTACATTATTTCCCTTATTTTTTCCAAATGAATTTTATTATTTTATCAGATTCAACAAAGTATTACTTTAACAATTTGATTGATATAGTATTACAAGTGACAATTAACATTAGTTGCATTATCATTTTTATATTGATTGGCACAGTCTAGTAAAAAATTCTCAATATTCATTCAGCTAGGTAAGCTGTTCTTTATTTAAGAAACCCTTTATAATTTAATCTGCATAAGTCTTTTGTTGTGGTTTTTAATAGATTGATTCTCAGACACTGTGATTTATAGTTACTTGAAGTTGATTTCCTTTTCTATTATTGATACTTAAATGTTGTTACTATTTTATATAAATGCAGTTGATTTTTAAAAAAATCCTTATCTTTCCTCTTAGAATCAATAAGATTCCAAGGCAGCAAAGTCATAAGGGCTAGGCAATAATGGTTTAGTGATTTGCCCAGAATCACATAGCTAGGAAGTATCTGAGGTCAAATTTGAACCCATGTCCCCTTACTCCAAGTCTGATTCTCTATATACTGCCCTAAGAAACAGAGTTGATTTTTGAGGGTTTATTTTGTAACCTGCTGGTTTGCTGAAGCTACCACCTCACTGATTTTGTTTGTTCTCTTGGATTTTCTAAAGAAAAGGTTTTATCATCAACAAAGAAAGATAGTTTTACTTTTCTTTTTCACCTGTCTTTATGGCTTTAATTTTCTTTTCTTGCCTCATTGCTGTTGCTAGCATTTGTAGAAACATATAAAAATGGGGACAATGAGAATTTTTTGCTTTACTTTCTTACTTACTGGAAAAGGTTCTAAGGAATCCTCATTGCATATGATTACTTTTAGAATTTTTTTGGCATAAATGAATGTTATATTTTGTTACTTTTTCTCCTTATCTATTGAGATAATAATGTGCTTTACGATGCTTGTATTTGTAATGTGATGAACTATGTTGATTTCCCACCCTTCTAATATCCGGTCATATTAACATCCCTGCTATAAATCCAACCTGGTTTTAACGGATGGTTTATAGCACTGATGGGGAGCCTATGGCATGGGTGCCAAAGATGGCTCACCAGGAGCTCTCACAATCTCACACAAAGTTCATTAATAGAAAGGCAGAGGGACTCTGGTGGTGCTGTTCTCCTACCCCTCTCCACTGTGCCTGAGGGCATTTTTGTACATCACCTGCCCCTCTTCCCAGCAGTCCAATGGGAGCACTTTCTCCCTCCCCTTTGTAGAATAAGGTGGGGCAGGGTGCACCTGGCACTTGGTGGGGGGGGATGGGCACAGCAGGCAGTCTCTGGTGGAGGTGGGGTGGGAGGGTGGGCATAGCACTCAATCTGGGGGGGTAGGATGGGTGCAGGGCCCAGCACTCTACCTCCAAAAGGTTCATCATTACTGGTTTATTGGATAATGTTCTCTAGTCTGGTCGACAGGGTTTTAATTAAATTTAAAAAAATTTAAAGTAATGATATCACTCAATAGTTTCTACGTTTTTTCCTTCTCTTATTTAGAGATAAGGAATCTATTTGTCATATAAATAAATTCTGTTAGGGTACCTTTTTTAATTTTTGAGAATAATTTGTATTGTTTTGGTTACTTAATAGAATTCTCCCATGAATCCATTAATACACGGAATTTTTTCCTATGTTAGTTTCTATACCAATGTGTAACTGTTTGTTTGCAAATAAGTGTGTTAGAGTGCTGAGAGCCTGGTATCAGGAAAACAACAAGTTGACCCTAGGCAAATCTTTTAATTTAATCTGTCTATCACAGTTTCTTCATCTGTACTACATGTCAGGAATATTTCTAAATGTTGGGGAAAGGAAGAAAGAGAAAAAGAAAGAAAGAAAGAAAGAAAGAAAGAAAGAAAGAAAGAAAGAAAGAAAGAAAGAAAGAAAGAAAGAAAGAAAGAAAGAAAGAAAGAAAGAAAGAAAGAAAGAAAGAAAGAAAGAAAATAAGAGTAAAGGAAGGAAGGAAGGAAGAAAGGAAGGAAGAAAGAAAGAAAGAAAAAAGAAAGAAGGGAGGGAAGGAAGGAAGGAGAAAGAGAAAGGAAGAAGGAAAGGAAGAAAGAAAGAAAGAAAGAAAGAAAGAAAGAAAGAAAGAAAGAAAGAAAGAAAGAAAGAAAGAAAGAAAGAATGAAAATAAGGAGTAAAGGAAGGAAGGAAGGAAGAAAGGAAGGAAGAAAGAAAGAAAGAAAAAAGAAAGAAAAAAGAAAGAAGGGAGGGAAGGAAGGAAGGAGAAAGAGAAAGGAAGAAGGAAAGGAAGAAAGAAAGAAAGAAAGAAAGAAAGAAAGAAAGAAAGAAAGAAAGAAAGAAAGAAAGAAAGAAAGAAAGAAAGAAAGAAAGAAAGAAAGAAAGAAAGAAAGAAAGAAAGAAAGAAAGAAAAAGGAAGAAAGAAAGAAAGAAAGAAAGAAAGAAAGGAAGGAAGGAAGGAAGGAAGGAAGAAAGAAAGAAAGAAAGAAAGAAAGAAAGAAAGAAAGAAAGAAAGAAAGAAAGAAAGAAAGAAAGAAAGAAAGAAAGAAAGAAAGAAAGAAAGAAAGAAAGAAAGAAAGAAAGAAAGAAAGAAAGAAAGAAAGGAAGGAAGGAAGGAAGGAAGGAAGGAAGGAAGGAAGGGAGGGAAGGAAGGGAGGGAAAGAAGGAAGGAAAGAAGGAAGGAAGGAAGGAAGGAAAGAAGGAAGGAAGGGAGGGAAAGAAGGAAGGAAAGAAGGAAGGAAGGGAGGGAAAGAAGAAGGAAGGAAGAGAGGGAGGAAGGAAGGGAGGAAGGAAGGAAGGTAGGATGAAGGGAAGGAAGGAAAAAGGGAAAGAATGAAGGGATGAAGGAAGAAAAGGAGGAAGGGAGAGACAGAGACAGAGGGAGGGAGGAAGGAAAGAAGGGTCCTACTCTCACAGAGGTTACTTTCTATCAAGGGAGACACAGCCATATAAATAAGTACAAAGGAAATAAATACTAGGAACTATTTTGGGGGTGGAGGGGGAGAAGGAGAAGCACCAACTGTTGGAGAGACTAGGAAATTGTTCAAATAGAAGGTGATGTTCCAGCAGAGTTTTTAAGGGAAATAAAGAAATCTAAAAAGCAAAGGTGAAAAGAGTGCATATTCCAGCCATTAGGGACAGACGATGCAAAAATATGGAGACCTGAGATGAACTATTATATGAGAAATAGTTAAAAAGGGCAATTTGACTGGCCAGTAACTAAGAAAGTAATATTGTTGGAAAGGTAGTTTTGGGTTAATTTTTAAAGTTCTCTAAAAACACACAGAAGAGTTTATATTTCATGGAGGATATGGGGAGCTATCAGAATTTACTGAGCAGAGAAGCAACTTGGTCAGGCATACAATTTTAGAAAACTGTGGAAGGAGAAGTCCATAAGTACTATTGTTTTCCATGATTTCCTGCATTGAAAGGAGAATCTGTTTTTAATTACAGTACACCTTAAAGAGAAGCGGTCAAAAAGTAAGAGAAGACAATATAAACAATATGAGAAGAGCAGTAATCTGGGAATCAGAAGGACTGAGTTCTAATCTCAATTCTATAACCAACTAATGCTGTAATTTTGGGGCAAATTAACAAAACTCTTTGGACCACACTGTTCTTATTTGTAAAGTGAGTGAATTGAGCTAGATCACATAGAAGGTCTTCAGTTTTTAGAGTTCTAATAATAATACACTAAATATAGTTAATGTAAATTATATTCCAGAGTTACTGTTGTTGGTTATCCATCATTGTGAAATTACAGGGGGCTGTTGATAGTGATTTTTTGAATGTGCATTCCTCTATAGATTATGTCTCTTTAATTGGAAAAGTTTTCACAGATCATTTACCAGGCAGGTATCTCTACATCAAAGGACCTGCATTACCAAACTCCCATATTTAGGGACTCAGTGATTCCACAAAACCCCTTTAACTCAGCAGACTTTCTACCTGTCTATCAAAACACCCATTTGGCAGCCTGTTTCAGCAGTTCTGGAGGCAGTGGAAAGGAGAGCATTTTGTTTTCTGTTTATGTTCTGGAATCTGGCTCCAGATGAAGTTAAACTCTACTTTTGGTCTGCATCCAAACCCATAAGAGCTAAGAACAGCAGGAAAGGTTTATAGAGATGAAAAAACAAGAAACCATTTGGTTCAGTCTGTGCTTCAGTGAGTCAGACAATCTACAACATGCAGCTTGACGTGTACTTAAATTATTGTTATTCAATTATGGATTTCAGGGGTTTGGCATCTTTGTTCTTTATTGTTCTTTCTCTGCATGTAATATATAATTTATGGCCTTAGCTCTCAAAGTATACAAGCCCTTTGCTGGAGGAAAGCAGTTCATCACTGGATCTTAAGGAAACTTGGAGTCTCCAATTGGGTCAGGTTCTCCTCTGGTGCATCAAAATGAGAAATAGGGTTATAAAAAAAAACTGTTTTCTTTCAAATGAAACTAATATATTAACATTCTTCGGGGTGAACAAAATGGGACAACACACTTTTTAATAGACATTTCTTCAATAAAGCTGTGGTTTATTCATATGTTAGAATTTTATTACCCACTGTGATTTATACTTACTTTATCTAAAGGCTCATGGTGGCCAACAAATAACTTCTCATACTTTTTGGCCATTTTTCTCTGCAAACATAACTACATTTTAAAATATGGAAAAGTAATTTATAAGGGAAATGAAAAAAGCTTACATGGAAGATTACATAAAATACATCTGTCTTTTCAAGCCATTGAAATATATAAACAACTCGTTAAAATTCTAAAATGCCAAGGTGGACAAAAAGATTCTTTTATTGTGATGGAATTTTGAAAAGTTGTCCCTTTTTTGCTTTAGAAGAGGCAAGATGTTACTTTATGTCATAAAGGAAGATATCAATGGAAAGTGAGGGGAAACGTGTGTGCATGTGTGTGTTAGAGGTAGTTCTTTCCTTTAAAGGAGTTAATGATTAAGCAAAAAATGCAAGAAACATAACCATATGACAACTGACGGATCTCTTTGAATAGAAGCGCAGACTTTTGTTTTCTACTGCAACAATTTTTCTTTTTATGTCACATGAAATTTTAAGATCACCTATGAATTTGGAACCAAATCCTTTACTGCCAAATCCGATTCCAATCCTCAAAATCTGTTTTTGTAAAACTGCCAGCAGTGCACTAACTTTAAAAAGGTAGCCAGACATATTGGCAAAAATATATGTGGTTAATCAACGAAAACTATGTAGCAGTTTGTGAGCAATCAATCAACTTTCAGAAACTTTTAAGCATGAAGTGAGTGGCTGTGAAGACATCATGACTTGCTAGGAAATACTGAAATCGAAAGGACTAAGTAGCTCCTTTGGAATCCATTTCGTCCTGTATTTTTTAAGTTTTCAAAGGCTTGCCCCTTAACCAGGAATTTTATAAGCTCTTTAAATTAATAATCTGGCAAATTTCTTCCTTCAGTTTAGAAAGAACTGGTAATATAGTTTGTAATACTATGCTCTGTAAGACCTGAAACTATCCTGAGCAACTAACTGTTGCATTGTTTACTCTCCTGAAATATCTTATGTTGGGCTTTAATTCAAAGAAAGTGATTAGATTCATGCATAATCACTTACTTCATATGCTTTCATAACTTCATTTTTTTTGTTTTCTCAAACAAGAGCTTAGAATGTAAAAGCACTTATTGATGATCATTTGAAACTCACAATTACAAAATTTGTATATTTGTTATTATCTAGATCTGCCTTTGTAAATTTGTTTTAGGCAAAGACATTTATCTTGAAATTCTTTTCTAGAAGAATCAAACTGGTCATTTTACAACTTATTTTTATTACCACTTAATTCCTTGTTATTCATTCTTGTATAACATTGGAGAGGAAATGAACATATTTTGTTATGTTCACCAGGAAGCTTTCATTTTATTTGAAATACATTTAAAATATTTTGAATGAAATAGTAGAATTTGAGATCTGAAGTCAACAATATTACTGTTTTACATATCTATGGCTAAATATTAAAACTCACTTATAAAGCTCAATATTTGAAAAGCAAATTGCTCTTTTGCTTAATTGTTTGGGCCTGAATTAATGTCTTGCTGTATCTTAATAATGGCATTAATACCTTAAAAATGTTTTCTTCCATATAATTTCAGGTTCTTTCTGTGGCATAATCTCACCATACTAACACTAATAAATCTCATTTCTATAATACTTTTAATTTTACAGGGTGCTTTCCTCACAATTGTGAAATAAGATAATCATAATTTTTGCCATTTTACAAATAAGGAAACAGTACCTTTAAGTGGGTAAGTAATTTGTCTATGGTCTTTCAGACTTTGTTGACATACAACCAGTAATTTGAAAACAATACTAACCTTACAGGAAGATTCTTGGTATTTGATGTAGTTACACAGTTTTCCTTATTATTAAAATCCTAGTGCAAATATCAATAATATGGAAATAGGTATTTATCAATGACACATATAAAACCCAATGGAATTGCATGTTAGCTAAGGGAGGGGCATGGGAGAAGGGGCGAGAAAGAACATGAATCATATAACCATGGAAAAATTTCTTTAATCAATTAAATAAATTTTTAAAAAATCTTTGTTCTATATCGAGAAAAGACAGATTTTGAATTTTAAATCTCCAGTTTTCAGTTTGACCTATGTGAATTTAAATATATCTGGGAAGAAGTGATAATAAGGTATGTGTATTTTTTGAGCAGATGGAATTGTGGGAAACACATTATCATAGAAGTTAGTAGAAGTGCATTCTAGTCTTTATTTTTTCCCTCTTGTCCCTTGTGGTCCTCATTTAATTCAATAAAAAGTTATTATGTGTCTATGTGCAAAAAATAATTAAAGAAGCATGTCCATTTTTTCCCTATTTTAATTGTATCTATTTTTACTTATGTTTCTTGTATGGCTCAAGTTATTGGGTTTTTTTATTACTCTACACTTTTCTTTCATTTTAATAGTTGATTTAATGTATTACCATACACCATTATAATTGTTAGAATTTTGTTTTCTTTCTTCCTTTTTTTGTGCTGACCTTTCTCTTGTTCTATTTTAGTTCCCCTCACACTATTATTGATATTAGTTTATTTCTTCAGGTTCTCTAGACTCTTTACTCTCCATTCCATTGGTTCTTTTTGCCCTCAAGAATGTCATAGATAGATGCCCAAAGGGCGCTAAATGACTGTCCTTTGACCCAGCCATAGCACTGCTGGTTTTATACCCCAAAGAGATAATAAGGAAAAAGGCTTGTATAAGAATATTCATAGTCATGCTCTTTGTGGTGGCAAAGAATTGGAAAATGCGGGGATGCCCTTCAAATGGGGAATTGTGGAAAGGAAACTAGACTAACAGTTTGTGTGGGGGAAGGGCCAACTGGGAATGGCAGTTGGGTCTTGTGACTAGCACTTCCTTCCTGCCGGTGGAACTTGCTTGCTGGTGTTGGAGAAGAGAGGAGCTTGTTCAGCCCAGACTGGAGTGTCATGCTCTTCTTGGTTCAGCCCGAAGACATAGGCTTCTGAAGGTTAGACCTGTTCTTGTTTGCTTTCTATCTACTGCTAAGATTCTGAATTATACAAAACTGGACTGATATAGAGTAGACGGGAGTGGGACAAACCCTCTGCCAGCCTCTAGGGCCTGGCCCTATACTCTGAAGCTAAGGAAAATTCTAATTCCAACTGGTTATTAAACTTTATGTTATTTGAACTTGCAGTCAGATAAGTGGACTATCTTTTCTGGTCATAGAGGGAGCTGAACTTCAGTTCAGTCATTCCTGGACAAACAGGCCTTATCGGACCCCTACTGCTTCCTCTCAGCAGGGGGCATCTCTCTCCCTTGCTTCACTGAGCAATATTCCAACTCTCCCCTCTCTCGTCCATACCCCCATACAAACCTCCCAATATCCCCCATTTTTCCTATCCAATTTCCTTTCCCAATAAATATTACAGAATGGATGAACAAATTGTGGTACATGTGGTGATGGAATACTATTGTGCCCAAAGGAATAATGAACTGGAGGAATTCTATGTGAACTGGAATGACCTCCACGAATTGATGCAGAGTGAAAGAAAAAGAACCAGGAGAACCTTATATACAGAGATGGACAAACTATGGCACAATAGAATGTAATAGACTTCTCTACTAGCAGCAATGCAGTGATCCAAGTCATTTCTGAGGAACTTATGAGAAAGAAAGCTATTCATATCCAGAGAAAGAACTGTGGGAGTAGAAACCCAGAAGAAAAATATCTGCTTGATCACATGGGTAAATGGGAATATGATTGGGGATGTAGACTGTAATCGATCAACTTAGTGCAAATATCAATAATATGGAAATAGGTCTTGATCAATGACACATGTAAAACCCAGTGGAATTTCATGTTGGCTATGGGAGGGGGGATGGAAGGAGGGGTGAGAAAGAACATGAATCATATAACCATGGAAAAATTTTTCTGTTCTATCTTACGTTCCTTGAATTTGGATAAATTGCTTGTTTCCCTTTCTTTCTACTTTTTCTGCATTGAAGGCAATATGTGGTTCAAAATTCTCCCTTTCACTTCCCCACACCCTGTACCCCCAATTTTCTTCGATGCTTTCTTTATTTCTTTCCCTTTCTGATCAATTATGAATTTTAGCCACCCTCCAATGAATTATACCTATATTCTCATTACATATCCCATATTTATCTTTACTATGTACTGGATAATTAAATCATTTTGGAGCAAATTTGAACTTACTCTTCTTTTGGAAAACAGTGTATTTTCATTTTTTAGGCATTTATTTTCTGTCCACTTCTACCTCCTTTTACTGAGAAAACAAAAACCAAAACCCTTGTAACAAATACATGTAGTTCAGTAAAACAAATTCCTATCTTAGCCATGTTCAAAAATTAATCTATCATTTCTCTATTAAGAGATGGTCAACATACATCATCAATTTCCTAGAACCATAATTGGTAATTCTTTCTTAGGGAGTTCTTTAATGGCCTGTTGGATTTCATTTTCTGATATGGGATTATTTAAGAATTCTATTTCTTCTCTGTTAGTCTAGGCAGTTTGTATTTTTGTATATATTCATCCATATCACCTAATTTGGTATATTGCGATAAAGTTGGGCAAAGTAATTTTTAATGATTGCCTTAATTTCCTCTTCATCAGAGGTGATGTCCCCCTTTTCATCTTTGATGCTGTTAATTTGCTTTTCTTCTTTCCTTTTTTTAATTAGATTGACCAGTACTTTGTCTATTTTGTTTGTTTTTTCAAAGTACCAGCTTTTAGTCTTATTTATTAAATCAATAGTTCTATCACTTTCTTTTTTATTAATTTCTCCCTTAATTTTTAGGATTTCTAGTTTGGTTTTCTGCTGGGGGTTTTTAATTTGATCGCTTTTGAGTTTTTTATTTGCATTTCCAATTGATTTGTCTCTGCTCTCCCTAGTTTGTTAATATATGCACTCAGGGATATGAATTTACCTCTGATTACTGCTTTGGCTGCATCCCAAAAGGTTTGAAAGGATGTCTCGCCATTGTCATTTTCCTTGATGAAATTATTAATTGTTTCTGTGATTTCTTCTCTAACTAAATGATTTTGGAGTATCATATTGTTTAATTTCCAATTAATTTTTTATTTGGTTTTCCACTTACCGTTGCTGATCATTATTTTTATTGTCTTGTGATCTGAAAAGGCTGCATTTCTTATTTCTGCTTTTCTGCATTTGTATGCCATGTTTCTGTGACCTAGGGTATGGTCAATCTTTGTGGATGTGCCATGTGGTGCTGAGAAGAAGGTGTATTCCTGTTTGTCCCTATTTGTTTTTCTCCATATGTCTATTAACTCTAATTTTTCTAAGATTTCATTCACTTCTTTTACCTCTTTCTTATTTATTTTTTATTTGATTTATTTAAATTTGATAATGGTTGTTTCAAATCTCCCACTAATATTGTTTTACTGTCTATTTATTCCTTCAATTTTCCTAGTTTCTCCATTAGAAATTTGGGTGCTATATTATTTGGTGCATACATATTGATTAGTGATATTTCTTCATTGTCTATAGTCCCTTTTAACAAAATATAATTACCTTCCCTATCCCTTTTAATCAGGTCTATTTTTGCCTTGGCTTTATCAGATATCAGGATTGCAACTCCTGCCTTCTTTCTATCAGTTGAGGCCCAGAAGGTCTTACTCCATCCTTTAATTCTGACCTTGTGGGTGTCTACCCGCCTTATGTGTGTTTCTTGAAGACAACATATGGTAGGGTTTTGGATTCTAACCCATTCTGCGATTTGTCTACTTTTTATGGGTGAGTTCATCCCATTCACATTCAAAGTTATGATTGTGACTTGTGAATTCTCTGGCATTTTGATATCCGTCCCTAATTCTAACCTTACTTCTTTAGCTCTAACCTTTTAATCCAGTGATTTACTTTAAATCAGTCCACCTTGTCCCCTCCCTTGATATGTTTCCCTTTCTAGTTCCTCCCTTTTTGTTCCCTCCCCCTCCCCTCTTGGTTTTCCCTTCTCCCTACCATTGTTGGGTAAGATAGAATTCAAGATCCCAATGGATCTGGATGTTTTTCACTCTCAGATTTGAATTCCCTGAGAGTAAGGTTTAAGTAAAAACTCTCTTCCTCTCCTTCTTATAGGAGTTTTCTTCCCCTCCCCTTCCCGTGTGAATCTTTGTGTGAGAAAGATTATTCTATTTGATTTTTCTTTTCCCCCTATTTACACATTACATTTTCCATATATTAATATATATAGATTGATATAAATGTAGTCCTTATAGAAGAGAGTTTGAGTAAAAGAAGATAACATTTTTTCCTTTTCCCTTTCCTTCATATTTACCTTTTCAGATATTCCATGCTCTTTGATTTTCGATATCAAACTTTCCACAGAGCTCTGGTCTTTTCAGTGCAAAAAGTTGTAAATCTTCTATTTTGTTGAATGCCCATACTTTCCCTTGGAAGTATATAGTCAGTTTTGCTGGATAGCTGATTCTTTGTTGAAGACCCAGCTCTCTTGCCTTTCTGAAAATCATGTTCCATGCCTTACGATCATTCAGAGTTGAACTTGCATGGTCTTGTGTGACCCTGATTGGCATTCCTTTATATCTAAATTGTCTTTTTCTGGCTTCTTGTAGGATTTTTTCTTTTGCTTGAAAGCTTTGGAATTAGGCAATTACATTCCTGGGAGTTGTCCTTTGGGGATTTAGTGTAGAGGGTGTTCTGTGAGCTCTTTCAGTGGCTGTATTTCCCCCTTGATCTAGAATCTCTGGGCAATTTTCTTTGATTATATCTTGTATTACAATGTTGAGTTTGCTGTTTATTTCTAGATTTTCTGGTAGTCCAATTATTCTTAAATTATCTCTTCCTCTATTTTCCAAGTCTGTCACCTGGTCAGTAAGATATTTTATGTTCTGTTTCCAATTTCTTGATCTTTTGGCTTTGCTTTATTGATTCTTGCTCTTTTACCTGCTCATTGTCTTCCAGTTGCCTAATTCTGACCTTTAAAACCTGGTTTTCCTTTTCAGTTTGATCAAACCGGTTTTGTAGTTGTGTGAAATTCTTTTGCATTAATTCCCACTTTTCCTGCCAGAAGGCTTCCATCTTTTTGATCATTTTCAATTCAAATTCTTCAAAAGTTTTTGGAGAGTTTCCATTTCCTTTGGAAGGTTTTGGCGCATTTGCTTGTGTTTCCTCTTCTATCTCCTCTGTATTTTGTATTTTTGCTCCATAAAATGTGTCCAAGGTTGCCCCCTTCTTGTTTTTCTTGTTGTTTTGAGGCTTTTTTGCTTCTGTGCTGTTTGCCATCTCTATCTGAGTGAGGGGGGCTGGTGTTCAATGGTTTTAGCCCCAGGCATATTGTCAGTCTTCCAGGGGAAGCCAGGAATTGCTGGTATTTCGGTGTTACTACCCTCCTCAGTTCCCTCCCGATGCTTCCCTGTTGCCGTGCTTCAATGCTCTGTGCCTGCCTTGACACTCTCAGATGTATTTCAATGCCTTTGCTGGCCAGAGGAGCCTGCACTCTGAGGGGGAGGGGCCGTGGCTTCCTGGGGCTCCAAGGGCTGGTGATAGGATTAACCTCAGACTGAGTATGCCCTGAGGCAGGGACCTTTGGTGAGGCTCAGATGGAAGGATCTGGTCAGGGGGCTACAGGCTCCTCCTGTCTCTCTCTGTTTCCCTGCTGTCTGGGTGCCCCCACGACTGGCTCAGGTTGTTTTCAGGGTGCAGCCTTCAGAATAGCCGGCTCCCGAGGCCCTTTTGCCTGCCCTGAGGTTCCTGCTGCTGCCTCGGATTCAGCGCTCTGGGTTGGGGGGGATGGGTCCTGGGACCTTCCTTTTGCCTACCCCTTAGATTGGAGTGAACTCCGATTCTGACTTTTGGGGTGCTGTACCTTTTGATCCAGGTCCAGGAGGAGTGTTCCTGGGGTCTATTCTGTTGTTTGTTTTGAATTTTGGTGCCCTAAGAGCATTCAGTTTGAGATCGGTAAGGAAGGGTTTCTGGAGCTCTGAACTTTAGCTTTCTCTAAGCTGCCATCTTGATCAGAAGTCTCGATCCCTGTCTTTTATCTCATTTTGATTTGAGTATAACTTTTGGTCTTACTTTATCCTCCCCCAAAATACACACATATATGTATGTATGTGTGTAATGAGGAGTATTCTTGGCAAAGATAGTGAAATGATCTGCCATTCTCTTATCCAACTTATTTTTCAGATGAAGAAACTGAGGCAAACAAAGTTAAGTGGCTTGTCCAGGGAAACATAGCTATTTAGTATATGAAGCCAGATTTGATCTCAGGAAGATGAGTCTTCCTGACTCCAGATGTGGCATTCTATTCACCATATCACTTTAGGTGCTATACACATATATGGCATTTCAATATAAATATGTGTGCACATATACCCATACTATATGTGTGTATATATACATATATATATATATAATATCTATATTTTTGGTCATGGCTTCTAGTTAACACATTCTTAGAAATACTACTTTATAAAATAAACATAAACAGTGATATGTAATAGGAGTGACTCTTCATCCTGAAAGAGTCTACTTAGTATTATTCCTAAATCAGTAATGGCGAACCTATCTCACAGGTGCCAAAGATGGCATGTAGAGAGCTCTCTGTGGACATGGTGTCACTCCCCCCCCCCAAGTTCATTAGTAGAAAGGTAAAGGGATTCGGGTAGAGTTGCTTTCCTCCTGTTCTCCCCATGCCCAATGACAGTTTTTTTTTTTTACTTCATCCACCCCTCCACCTAGCAGCTCAATGGGAGTACTTTCTTATTCCCTAGTGTGGGGTAATGGGTGGGGGTGGGGCATTATACAGGTCTCTGGGGGTGGAACATGGCATTCTGTCTGGGGATGGGGTTGGGGCAGGGCCCAGCACTCCATCTCTAAAAAGTACGCCATCACTCTTCTAAATGATATAATTGTTATTCACCACTTCTAAGGTAAATTTTCCTAACTTTGGACCTGTCTCCCAATAGTCCTTTGGTGTTGATTTTCCTGGGAATGCATACTTTCTTTATACTGTCATGCCATGATATTATGGGAAGCATAATCCTTTCTCAGAGGAGGCGCTATCTTATTGATGATTCACCTCAGACAAAAAGCATTATTATGTTTCTGTCTCTTCATAGACATGCCCATTGTGGGAATACTCCTTTGAAAGATTCAGTTATCTTTCTTTCTCTTTCTTCAATTTCTTTTCAAATAAAAGGTCATAAATATGAAAGAATTCATTTTATTGATGAATCTTTTTTTAATGATCCTTCTTAAAAACCTTTCTTGTTTGGAATTATGACTGAAATAGTTTGCTCAACTCACTTTTTGTTTGTTTCCAAAAATTCCTCCATGTGGTTCATGTTCTAGATTTTTTTCATTAATAGTTAAATTTTCAGTTTTATAGGATATCTTATTTTGGTTTTCATTTTGAACACCTTTTCTTTCTGAAATATCCTAATCCATTCTTTTCTCTCATTTATTGTGTCTATAGGGTATCTTGATTTATTAAACATGAGGTTGCTCTATTGCTTAAGACTTTTAATATGACTTGTAGAACATATTGTCTAATATCAAGATTCTTATATTTAACTATCAAATACCTTTATTTTCTTGCCAGGAATACATGGATTCTTTCACTTAATACTTTCTCTCTGTATTTAAATATTCTGGACATTATTGTATAATTTTGTATAATATGTAATTAAGGACTTTAAAAATTATCATAGACTAGGAAACCTAAAATTCTTAATTTACCTTTATGTTCTTTAAGGTTGGTCATTATCTTATGTAAAATTAATATTATGGAACTCTGAATAACTTTTCACCCAGTAAAACCACTATTAGTTATCTAAGATGATCAAGGAAAAAGGAGAAGAAGCTATATATTCTAAAATATTTATAGCATCTCTTTTTGTGACTGCAAAGGACTGGAAACTAAAGATAATATCCATCAATTCAAGAATGAATGAACAAATTTATATATATATATATATAATTTTGATAGATTTTTATTGTGCCATAATAAATGACAAACTAGATGATCATTTAAAAAATAAACAGAAAGACTTATAAAGTGATGCAAAGTGAAGTGAGCAGAGTCAGGAAAACGTTGTATACAGCCCAATGATGACATATGATTATCATCTGTGAATGAATTAATTATTATCAATAAGACAAGAGTCCAGAACAACTGTAAGAGATTCATGACAAAAATGGAAATCTACTGTCATAGAAGGAACAGATAGAATGCAGAATGAAACATATCATTCTTCACTTTATTTCCTCCATGAATTTTTCTCTTGTGTATTCCAAATGTGTTTAATTTCAAAACATGATGAACAAGGAAATATGTATTATTTGATAATGCTTATACAACCTATATCATATTGCATGCCTTCTTGGGGAAGGGTAAGGAGCAGAAAGGAGGGAAAAAAGAAAGACAGATTTGGACATAGCTAATGAGAGAATTTGTTTCTCTTGGACAAGCATATTTATTATAATTTATTACATTTTTACATGAAATCATATGTATTATAGTATTGCTATGCTACCTATATTGTTATATATGCAATAGAAATAAATAGTAACCAAAAATGAATATATTCTTTTACATTTTTATTTTTCTCCTTTTCAATCAGTTTTTACACTTCTGTATTTTGTAAATCTTAATATGTAATTATTTTCACAGCTTCTACTTTAGAAAAAGTCTACTTTTGTTTCCTAAGTTATTTAATGCTTTTTATCTTTATTTTTTATGTTTTAACCACTCAGATTTCTTACTTAATTTCCAACTTAATCCCTTCAAAAGCTGTATTTATCTTTCATATCATTCTAGAATTTCTTGCTATTGATTTTCATTCTTTTGACAATATATAGAATGTCCCCTTTAATGAGTTTTTAGTGTATTTACGTTCAACACTTGTACAACACTTATTTTACATGCTGTTGTTTAATTTATTCTTCTGTATTAGTGAGTTTCATTTTTGGCTTATTTACTTGGAATTCAAATTCAGAGTCCTGGTTGTGTTCCTATCCAGTGTAAGTTCTATAGAGAGAAGATGGCCCCAGACTAGAATGATACTTGCCTCTCCTTTGGACAGGGAGAATTCCTCTTCTCTAACTCTGTTCTTTTGATCTTGCTCTTGTAACATAAGTATACACATCCAAAGAATTGCACTAACGTGCTTTTTTGTGATTTGTAAGAATCAATGGATTTCTTATGGAGGGTGAGAATTTTCAGACTGAGTCAGTAACACAAGATGATCAGACAGAAGCCACTTGATAGCCTTAAACTAAAGCCTGTGAGGCTCCTTATACTAATTATATACACCAAAACACTAATCCTAAGGCTGGAGAATAATGAATGTGAATTTTAATATAGTACAGTTCTCTGATGCTTTATGGCCTTGGATGATATTGATGTTTTTACCTTCTTAGCTTGCAGATTTAGTTTGAATCTTTATATGTTTGATTTGCATTTCCCTTTCTCAAGACTTTCAGGCTGTGGAAATATATGGAAAACAACTAGTCTGCCATATTGCTGATCATATAACTCAACAAAAAACTTCTTTAGTATATATTTAACCTGAGTTTTAATTCTAGATATCCCATTTACTCCCTCTATTCATTTGATTTAGTCACTCAGATTCAGTTTTGTCCTCTCTAAAATGAGAGGTGATCTCTAAAGTCCTGTTTTAGAGCATTGACTATCGCTGCATTCAAAGCACAATCAACAACTTTGGCAAGAAATTTTAGGGGAGATTTTAGAGCCCTATAAAAGTATAAGTCTTGGAGGGGTCAGGGAAGAAGTGTCTGATTAGAAGTTAACCTAAAATTCTGTTATGACAGACAATGAAACACCATGCTTATATCATAACTTACTAGCTTAACTAATTATTTTGCTAATTAGTACTAAACCTAGTTGTTTTAATCTATAGGAGTATAGATGCCCTGAGTGTTCTCTAAATTTTGGTATTATGAATCAAAATTCAGGTTACTCCATGCTAGTCATGCCCCCAATAGATGAGTATCAGAGATGTAAAAGTTATTTAAAAACATATTTATTGATCCTGGAGCTTACTATGTAGCAGGGTTAAGAGACAAATAAGGAAATAATCATCATAATAAATACATCATTTAAATTTAAAGTCAAGTGTTACGTCATTCCCCAATTCACCCATGATGGTTGAAGGTAAGCCCTTTGAGGACAGGGATAATGTTTTATTTGTGTCTTGTGTATAATTTGTGTCCTGTGTCTAATACAGTTAATCATGCACATGGTATGTGCTTAATAAATGCATGTTAGATGTTTAAATATGAATGGAGTGTAGAATGTCAACATGTGGACATGGGGAACAAAAGCATAGAGGTGTCACAGTTTAAGCACATAGAGAATGCATTGACAGAAAATATCTCCTTGAGGAGTTCAAAGCAATTTATTTGGGGAGATAAGACCAAAGTAAAATACAAACAAAGCAGAACCACAAATATATTAATTATAATATTAATAAAAATTATTAAGTGAAAAGAAGAGATTCAAAGCATAAAGAGGTTAAAAGGGAAGAAGAATCATTATAAGTTGGGGCAGAAATGGTGGAACATTTTGTAGAAGATGCAGTACCTGAGCAGGGACTTCAAAGAAGAGAAAAAGGAAATGGAGTAGGTGGCATTCTAGGCTCTTAGGTTGGTATATGCAAAGTCACAAGGATGGGAGAAGAACAGGAAATAATAGGGGATGGTAAATATTCCAGTTTGTTTAAAACAAATGTACAAAGTGGCCAGAGAGGATTTAGTTCAGCTCTCTGATTTTACTGAGAAGGAATCTTGAATTCAAGTTTTTAGGCTGCTTGTTTTTCTGACCTTTAAAATCATCTCTGAATTCATGATAAACATTGAAGAAGGCTTAAAAGAGAATGTTTTATTTATTTATGTTTTTATTTATTTTTACAAATACCCCTTTAGCATGTTTTTAAATCTGCTAAAGTATTTTTGCTGTAACTATAGAAGCGAAATGCTGGGAAAATAAAAAGCAATGGAAACAAAGCTAAGTGGTTTTCTTTCAAATTTTCATATCCACATGAAGGACATCTCACCTGTGAACAGTGGTTATTAAGTTTCTTTCAAGAGAGTGGGACCTATAATTGGTGAATACTGCAGGTGTGAACCAAGCCTTTTCCAAGGGAGCAAAAGAGCGTTAATCATTATTCATGGCTGAGATATTCTATTTATTCTGTGGCAGCACAAGAATTCACCTTTCTCTTCTAAATGCACAAGACCTACAATTTTATCATTATAGTCAAAGGCTTTGCAAAAATGAAAGATTCTCCTCTGGAATTATGCATGTTTAGGTCTGCTCCTCTGGAAAAAACTGATTGAGTTTTAAAAAATAGTTTGTAAAATGACCAAAAGAATGTGTACTTGAAAAAAAAGATAAAGCAGTTGCTTTTATCTTATAGAATTCCTATGGGCAGCATCTCAGGCTAAAGAAATATGCATGCATTCTGTTACAGATCAGATGTCATTAAAATGAATTCTGACTGCCAAAGCTGGTTTGATTGCCCTGAATTTCAGAATCTTGAGCAGAGGCCTTATGATCTAGCAGATAGCATACCTGATTTGGGATCAAGAAGACCTGGGTTCAAATCTATTTGTTGTTCCTTTATTAACCACATCAAAGGCATAAATTCTTTTGACAAATGCTGTTGGAAATAAATGGACTATTTATAAGGGCCTAGAAATCTTTTTCCACTTTGTTTTGTTTTTGTAATATGGAGATTTTCACTGTATCTGTATCAGTCAGAAGCAATTTGACCTACATACCAAAAATCCAGTTAGCATTGCACATTCCTCCAGGGTATTTAGCCTCATCCCACTGTTGGGATGGGATGGGATAAAAAGGATTTTGTTCAATAAAATTCATTCTCATTCCATTTAAATTTTTTTTGAATTTCAACATTTTCCTACACATAAACTATTTTGTAATGTATTTACATATTTGATATCTGAATTGCTATAGTTCAATAACATTTTTCCTTTTCTTGAAACAGCAGCCAGTATGAACACAGTCACATTTATGAATTGAAAACACTCTTTGGATTCTTGACTTTAAAAAATATTAAAGTTTAAAGGGAGGGAATTACCTCATTTTCTTCTAACACTTTAAAAATGATATTGGATCCAAAAGACTTTACAAATAATCATCATTATTGAGTTCCTATGAATTCATGAGATCTTTTTAAATTTGATCCAAAGGCAAAACCAAAAAAAGGCAAAACCAAAGGACAACTAAGGACATGCCCAACTGTCACAAATGTTTCACCAATTTGAAACCAAAATAGAACCACAAATCCAATCTGGAGTTTATTGGGTGGGAGGCAGAACCCACCAATTTTTCCTCATCTGGGGTGAACAGGAAAAGATTTATTCTGTGGTTCACAGAAAAAGTTTTGGGGGGGCCAGAAAATGTTTGGTTAAAACTTGGCTAATGTAATTGGGTAGCACAAAGCTGAAACTAAGTGAGTCTTGAATTGTTTTAGGTTTTCTTTGGAGGACTTCCCACAATACCAGTCATTACTTGATAAAGTGTTTGGCCAGGTCATGACCATAGTCACCTATTCTCTTCAAAACTACTGTGGGCTCCTTAGTGACCACAAATGGCCATAAGAACATCAGTTTAACATTGGACAAAAATGACCGAACCTCTAATTGTCTCATGCACCATATTGCCAGATTGGGGCATTTGACTGCTACTGTTTATGGGGAAAGAAAATCATTCCACATTTGCTAGTACTTCAGTTGAAAGTTGCAGGCATTGCCTGAGGTTCCTTGGTATAAAAGATAAGATATCACTCCCTGCCCCCATGCAACAGGTACTCAATTTGAGGGGCTATTATGTTTTACCATCAAATGAAAACACATTTTAAAATTACAATATCACCTCAATATCCATCCCCCTCATATACCCCAAGACCCATCTCTTGTACAAAGAATAATGAAGAAAAAAGGGTGGGCAGAATCAGAAATAATTTAGTGGAAGAAACCAAAAGTTCAACTTAATCTGACTATTTATAATATTCCATATCCAGAATCCTCTTCTCATACAAAGAAGGGAATTTTCTCATCTTTTCTTTGGGATCAGTCTTGATCATTCTGATTACACTGTGTTCAATTATATTTTTTACTATTTTTCTCTATTTCTGGTGTCACAGTCATTCTTTTCCTGATTCTGCTTAACTTCATTTTACATCAGTTCATATATGCCTTTTCACTATTCCCTTTATTTTTTTACATTCAGTATTCCTAATGGCATACTAATATTTTAAGACATATGTGTGCCAAAGTTTGTTTAGAAAATTGCCAATCAATGGTCATTGACTTTGTTTTCAGTTCTTTGCTATTACAAAAGAGCTGTTAGAAATATTTTGTTGCCTATGGTACCTTTATTTCCAGTGCTGAATTCTGTGTGGTAAATGCATGGTGGTGTGACATCCAGTATTTGTGGGTCCTTACTAATATATGTCCAATCTATGTGTGAGACATAGATCTAGTATATGGTCACTTCTGTGTAGGAGAAACTTCTAGGGAGGCAGGGCTCCCAGAAACCACCCAATAACTCAACCACTGAACATTAAGAAAAATAGGACTCTGTGGAGACATTTCAGCAAATCAGTTTGTCCTTTCTCCTTTCCACCTGGCATGAGTTTTGACTTTACTGGCAATTGCTTTCTCAATGACCCAGAAGGTTCCTAAAGTATTTCCTTTCCCCCAATATGCTTCTTTATTTTATTCTTATGTCAGTAGCTGATAATGGGTTGTCTTTTCCTGGCAATTGTGCCACTGTGTGAGCCTTGGCTACCATTACTTATCATATATTCTTAGGACTGTCCTAATCTTGACGTAATGCAAAACTCTTGCTTGCCTGGTAGAACTACACTTAATGCTAAATCCAGTAAAAGTCTCATTAGAACATATTGGGCACATGTTCTCTTTTCACTTGTCCAGAAATCTATTTTCCATTAAAACATGTATCCTAGAGAAAATATAAAGAAAGTATTTCCCTGCATTACATGGTCCTAAGCATCATTGTATCCAAATATAACTGGAGTGGAATTTGGAAATCAAAACTGGTCTGAGTTTCTCCAAACTGTCCAGAGAAACAGAACTGAACAGCTCCCCCCATCCACTTTCTCCAACTGAAGTAGAAATTGCTCTCAAATGCTAGTTATAAACATGTAATCTGAACTCCAGCCACTCCACAGGGCTGCAGAAGAATTTACGATCTGCTAAATATTTCCTTTGTTCTTCCCAGTGGTAGCCTGCTGCAGCAATTAGAAAGCAACCAGCTCCACATGGAAACTATGGCAGTTTTCTAGAGAAATGGTGATCACAATCAAGAACCTCAGTGAATAGGATTGGGTCCCTTTCTAGAATCTTTGATTTCTGTATTTCTTTCAAATCCCCATTTTCTAAAGTAATCTTGCCCCACATTGCTTTCTTCTTTTTAGTTTAGTTTTTTTTTTACTAGTAATATGGCTAAAGACTACCATTTGTAATCCATTATAAACTCACACTGGCTAACCTGTGTGTGAAACTGCTGTCCTTAGACTGATAAATTATTTTAGAAGCTATAGGAAAGGTTTTGGGGGGGGGGTTTAGATGCTGCTATCTAAAGCATCTCTGACCTTCTTTTTCTCATTCCTAATGATAGTACAGTTCCATCCATCTAGAAGTAAGAAATCCTACCAATACAATACTCAGTCAGCAATTGGCCATTATTAATTATCAGTAGGAGGCAGTATGGGTTCAGTTAAGCAGGATACAATAAACTCTCCTATCTGATATGGTTGTGAAACAAGGTTCTTTGGTTAAAGGAAAGTTACTAAATATACATCATTTATAGATTACTAGATTAGTAATATTCATAGACACATATTATCACTCCAAACTTTTTAATGGATTTTTCCCATTATTCTTGAGAAGAAGAAAAAAGTCCAGATTCATTAGTTTGATAGTCAAGGCTCCTTACAATCTGATGTCAGTTTGTATTTGTAACTTTATCTTACTGTCCTCTCTTTGTATATTCTATTAATACTTATTATACTATTTATACTTTATTTCTTCATGACAAAATATGTCTACTTAGGCTGCATTGAGTTTTGCATAAAATATATTTTATTCTGTGCAGTATCTAGGCTTTCATCCAAGTCATTCCTCATAAGGAGAATGTCCTCTCTCCATGTATGGCCCATTGATATTGGTTTGTTCTTACATATGTCAAAATCCACCATTGCCATGATGGCTTCCTTGATTCTTCAGGCCATAAGCATTACATTTTGTCTTTGAACTCTCATCATAACTTATTCAGATTTCTCATATGTATTGAGCATATGCTGTTTTGATTTCTATCCTCCCCTTAGCACCCTTCCTAGACTATAAGATCTTTACCTTTGTACTTCCTCAGCAATTTTAATATATGTAGGGTTTCAAAAGTTTTAGTGACATTGTAGTGTTTAATTAAATTAGCTTAAAAAATGACAAGAACACTTTGAAACAACTTGCATAGAAACTATATATGTATATATATGTATACATATATGCTTTTATATTGATATTTTTGAATTAAATTACATCATTACTGTTCGAAGAATCATATTAAAAAACTATAAACTTGACTCTAAATGATGAGGTCCTATTTGTGAATAATATGAGTTGATTTCAACCTTCTCAATGAAACCTTAAAATTAGCATTTTTATAATGCTTTAAGCAAAAAGCTTTACAAATATTACCTCTTTGATCTTTACAATAACTGTAGGAGGTAGGTGCTATCAGTAGTAGCCCAGTTAAATAGATGAGAAATCTGAAGTATAGAGAGATTAAGTGACTTGTCTAGGGTTACATAGCTGGTTAGTACCTGAGACGGAATTTGAATTTGGATCTTCCTGATTTCAATTCCAACATTATATGTACTAAGACATTTAGTTCTCAAAAATATCTTGGTTAACTGGAAAATCCAAGTGTATAAAAAAAAATCCCTATTTTGTATGCTAAATATGCATCCAGATAGACCACCTGTGAAACTTGTCCTTAACTACATTTATCTTGGACAAACACTGTAAATCAATAGTTTGCTATACTCAGAATTGAAAAAGAGAGGAGAGTAGACTTCATAGCTTTTGGAGAGAAATATAATACTTTTAATGGCCTCAAGGATTGTCTTGAAATCAAGGTTCATATTTGAGACTCTAATATATGTCTAGTGATCCTATTTGTTTCTGAGTCATGGAAAACTCTAGTTTTGATGAACTGAAATAAAGGATATAGAAAGGACATGTGGAGAATACAGGGAAATTTCAGACTGTTAAAAAAAAGGAGATCATGTGGGAGAAATGGCATTAAGGAAATCATCAAAGAAATATAAGAGCAGGAAAAATTTTGGCAAATCACACAGTGTGTGATTTGTGAAATCACACATTTGTGTGAAAGATACAAAAGAGATACCATGCACACTTTTTTAGTATTCATATAACATAGAAAAGACAATGAACAAGGCTGCCAATTACTGTATTGCTAATGGCAAAATTATGGGGGGACAGAATTGAGTATTGCACAAGACACAGCCCAGATTTGTTTTTGCACTGTGGGAATTTGTTTGAATTGCATTAATGTGGCCATGTTGTATATTGTTTCCTAATTTTTGTTGAGTTATTTTTCTATCAGCTTATATTAATCTTTGCTTTTTTCTCTGATTTTTAAAATTAATTTTCATCTTATCTCCTTCAGACCTATGATTTCATTACTATAGAGAAATATTGGTATGTTGGATTTCAATCCAACAGGGAACAGAATAACTGTATAAAGATAGAAGATTGGGTGTGGGGGAGAATGAGAAACATACTTGAAACCACCAAAATCTATTAACATTAAGCCTTGTGGACTCTTGGATGCAGTGTACTATATATTAAATATACCCATGAGCAACTACCTCTTTAAGCAGTCAGAACCCAACTATGTTTTGGAATATGCCAGCAGGACTGAAAATTGCCATTTTGATTTAGTTTAGCATTTTCTTATGTTAGAATATGAATGTACTACAAAAAAAAATCCCACTTGTTATTCCCTTTCAAAGGAAACAGGATTTGAACCAATACATATTCCAGAAAGGAATCAGAATGAAAAATAGAGGACAAAAATGAACAGCATTTCCCTAGAGAGGAGTGAAACTCATTTTTACAAACCACTTAGATATGTCAAAAATAGTTCTGTATAGATGATCCTGGATATGGATTGCTTATGTGTGTTTATTGTAAATCTCTGTAGGTATCATAATGTGGATTTTCTCATCCATTAGACTCTAAGTCCTGAGCAAAGAACTAAGTGAATTAACTACCAAACAAAGAAAACATTGCTCTCTCCTCTTTCCATCTCCTTCTAGACTATCCTGACATTCTCTCACCTTTTTCCACATTTTCCTCCCCATCTCTTCTTTTTCCTCCCTTCCCTCTCCTTCATTCTTCTCTCCCTTCCTCTCTTCTTCCTCCTTCCCTCTTCCTTCCTCCCCTCTACTCCCCTGTCTCTCTCTTCCTCACTTCTCTTCTACCTTGACTCCTCTCCTCTCCCTTCCTCTCTTCTCTCCTCCCTTCTCTTCTTTTGTTCTCTGTTCACCAAAGAAATGGCACTGTTCCTTGCCAAGATTAGCCTCTCAACAAATACAAAATAATAGAAAATTAATAAGTACAACTTAAGATACCTAGGGAAAGATTCAAAGCAATTATTTAGTTAGCAAAAATTGCTGAGAAAATTATTGTTGTTTTCCATCCTTTGTTTGATTTCTCAAGCATTAATCTTTAGTATTCATTATTTTTCACTTTTTGTTATTGTTATTGTTGTCTTTTTTATAGTTCTTGGATTTCCTCCTTTCATGTTATTCATCCTCCTCTTCCTCTTATAAAGCAATCCCTTATGGGGAGAAAAGATTAAAAATAAAGAGAGAAAAGGGGGGGATCCAGCAAAACCAATCTGTTGTTGTTACAATCATTTCAATAGTGTTTAACTTGTCCTGACTATTTTGAACTCAGATCTTCTTGCTTCCAGACTTGGTGCTCTACTTACTGCTCTACCTTCTTGCCCTCAAAAACAGTCTATATATTGAAAAATCTGATGTCATAAACTATGTTCCACACATCTGCTGATTATAGTTTAGTCCTTTCTAGTTGATCAATGTACAATATATCTGTTACTCTATACAGTGTTCTACTGGTTTTGCTCACATCACTTTGCATCAATTCATACAAGTCTTTTCATTTTTTTATTTCTTATGTCACAATAGTATTCCATTATAACCATTAAGACAACTTGTTCAGCCATTTACTAACTGATGGATCTTAAGATTTCCAATTTTTTGCTACCACATATATATGATATCTATGTATATATATATATATGTGTGTGTGTGTGTGTGTGTATATATATATATATATATATGACAGAGACAGAGACCATATAGTACATATATACTATAATTATTTTTGTACTCAGAGATCATTTTCCTTTATCTATGATTTGTTTGAGAGATAGATGTAGTAGTGGTATTTCTGGTTGAAAGGGTATACAAAGTTTTATGACCCTTTGGGACTGGTTCCAAATTCCTTTCCAGAATGATTTTATGAATTGAGAGTTTCCACAAGAGTGGATGTGTTCCAATTTTTCCACATCCCTTCCAGTATTAGTCATTTTCTTTTTTTTGTAATATTAGCCTGATAGTTGTCAGATGATATCTCAAAATTCCCTTAATTTGTATTTCTCTAATCAGTAGTGATTCAGATCATTTTTTTCATGATGGTAGATTATTTTAATTTCTAATTTAATTTTAATTTAATTTCTTTGTTATAGTCTTAATTTAATTAAAATTTAATTTCTTCATCATGTATTTTTACCTTTTATCAGTTGGGAAATGACTTGTAGTCTTATAAATTTGCCTCAGGTCTCAATACATTTTCTCTCTCTCTCATATATATATATATATATATATGTATCAGAGATACTCAGTATAAAGCTTTTTCCCAGTTATTATCTTCCTTCTAAGCTCAGTCACATTGATTTTGTTTGTTCAAAACCTTTTTTAATTTAATGTAATCAAATTTATCCATTTTACTTCTCTTGGTGTTCTCTTCATCTTATTTGATCATAAATTCTTCCCTTATCCAAAGTCCTGAGAGGTAAATTGTTCTGTTTCCCTAATTTGTTTATAGCATGACCTTTTATTTCAAGGTCATTCACCCATTTTGATTTTATCTTGACATATGGTGTGAAATTTTGGTCTATGTCCAGTTTCTGACAACATTTTCCAGATTTCCTAGCAATTTTTGTCAAATATTGAGTTATTCTCTGAAAGCTTTGATCTTTGGGTTAATTGAGCACTACTTTCCTATGGTCATTTACCACTACTGTATGTTGTTTACCTAACCGATTCTACTAGTCCAGTACTCTATTTCTTAGTCAATATCAGATAGTATAGTTTGAGATGTGGTATGTCTGGGCCTCTGTCCTTCATTTTATTTTCATTAAATCCCCAAAATCCTTATATTCCATTTTAGAATCTGTTCTATTCCACACAGAAGAGCAGAAAGTGCTAAGCAATGGTGGTTAAATGACTTGCCCATAGTCACATACCTAGGAAGTGTCTGAGGTTAGATTTGAATCCAGAACCTGCCATTTCTGTGCCTACATTCACTGAGCTACCTAGATGCTAGTCCCAATCCCCTGATATTCTTGATATATTATGTTTTTAGGGAGAATTGCATTTTATTATGTTAGCTAAGCCTACCCATGAGTAATAAATGTTTTTCCAATTGTTTAGGTCTGACTTTATTTGTGTGTAAAGTGTTTTGTAATTGTATTTATAAAGTCACATTTGTTTTGGTAGGTATACACCCAGGTATTTTATATTGTCTTCTCTTATTTTGAATGGAATTTTTCTTTCTGTCTCTTGCTGTTGGATTTTGTTGGTAATATACAGAAATGTGGATGATTTATGTGGGTTTATTTTATATCCTGCAACTTTGCTAAAGTTGTTTAATTAGGTTTTTAGTTGATTCTCTAGGGTTCTCTTAAGTAAATCCTCATATCATTTGCAAAGTGATAACTTTATTTCCTCCTTCTAATCAACTTGGTTTCTTTTTCTTCTCACATTGCTATAGCTAGCATTTGCGTATAATATTGAATAGCAGTGGTGATGGACTGGGCTTCCTTACTTTGCCCTTGATCTTATTAGGAAGGCTTCTAACAAATCTCCCTTATAGATAATACTTGCTGATGGCTTAAGATAGAGGTTGCTTAGCATTTTAAGGAAAGCTCTATTTATTCCAATGTTTTAACAAATAGATGTTTTATTTTGTCAAAAGCTTTTCCCATATTTATTGAAAAATATAGTTTCTGTTGTTTTTATTGTTGATATGGTCAATTATACTAGTGGTTTTCCTAATATTGAACCATTCCTGCATTTCTGGCATAAAATTCATTTAGTCACAGTGTGTAATCCTTGTGATATATTGCTGTAATTTCCTTGCTGGCATTTTATTTCAGATTTTTACATCAGTATTCATGAGGAAGACTGAAATACAGTTTTCTTTCTCTTTTTTTCTTTTTCTGGTTTTGGTATCAGCGTTATATGTGTATCATAAAGGAAATTTGGTATAATTCTTCCTTCACTTATTTTAAAAATATTTTATAATGGTATTGGATTTTCTTTGAATGTTTTAGAGAATTATCTTGTGAATATCCATCTGACCCTCAGGATTTTTCCTTGGGGAATTAATTGAGAATTTATTCAGTATCTTGTTTCAGAAATGAGTTTAAGTATTCTATTTCTTTTCCAATTGGGGTAATTTATATCTAAATAGTTATCTATTTCTATTAGAGTGTTAGCTATATTTACTTTTGTTGGGCAAATTAATTCCTACTAATTTCTTTTTCATTGATTGTAAAGTTGTTTTAAAAACTTTTTATACTGGCAACTTACTTTTCTTCTTTCTTTTTAAAATCAAATTAATAATGGTTTATTTTATTTTTTTTATAAAATCAACTCCTTGTCTTATTTATTAGTTCTATAGTTTTCTTACTTTCAATTTTATTCATCTTTCTTTGATTTT